>NC_056731.1:1586267984-1586532984 GCF_019279795.1 Protopterus annectens | reverse complement strand
TACATACTACCGTTGTAAAAAAATTATTTTTAACTGTAATTTAGCCCTGCAAAACCTGTTAACTGTTTGTGAACTAATTTCTGAATATATCTGTCTGAACCTTTGTAAATATTACTCAAACTATATCTCAGTCCTGCAATGCCTGTTAACTATTATTAACAAAGTTATTAATATCTCTGCTTGTAAACAAGTTTCTATATTCCCAGTTGTATATTTCTCATTGTATTAAAATCTTCTTAATTGTGGAACTTTTCTTCTCGGGCCTCCACTGAAAATGGACCTGGTCCAGCTGGATTTTCCCAGTAAACAAATGTAAAATAAAATAAAAATAAAATAAATTTTCCACAATGTAGTGCGATCTTGGAGTTGGTATATTTAAGTAGGGGGGTGTGGGGGGTGCAGGGGGGCAACAACCACCTGCTACAGACGTTTAGTTTTGTTTTTTTCTTTGTTTTTCCTTTTGGCCATATGTGGTTCGAATTTGTAAAAGTTCAATCTACTGAAGTAGATCCATATACATATATATGCATATATGTGTATATGTATATGTATATATATATATATATATATATATATATATATATATATACACACACACACACACACACACACACACACACACACACACACACACACACACACACACACACACACACACATATATATAAATATAGAGAGAGATGACATACACATACATAGCATACATAGACACACACACACACACACACACACACACACACACACACACACACACACACACACACACACACACACACACGCACACACACACACACACACATACACACACACACATATATATATATATATATATATATATATATATATATATAGGCTGAAAAGTGTCTCAGAAGGACTATGTCACTAAGCCACTTAGTAAATCAACTGAAATTCAATAATTAAATTAAGTACTATAATACTATGTGTGATACCTTTTATGACAAAATTTTGTGACTATGAGCATGTTGTACTTCCAGTTCACTAAAAAAGAAACACGTGCCTGGTGGGCTTACATGATCATGAAATGAATACAAAAGCTTGTGATGCAAGCACAGCAGGAAATGGGTAGGAGTTCAGACTGTTGACATGATGGCTGTGATTACTGGAAACAAAAAAAAAAATCCTACCATAGCCTAAATCCATTCCACACAATCACGACTGTGACCCAGGTGCCTGGGTCCAGTACTTGGCTCAAAGACTAATTATGTATATTTCCATTTATAGAAGACAGGTATGCCTACTTTATCTTCAATACACTGGGTTCTAAACATGGTGGCAGCCTAAACCCTAGACTAGCAGCCAAAATTAACACTTGTTCTGATAAAAACCCAAATTGGCTGCTAGTAGAAATTGTACTGGCAATTATTCAAAAATTTACTTGGAAACAATGTACACTCTCCTGCTTCCTCCTTCAACATTTCTGTTATTCCAAGATGCTAGACTGGGTTGTTCAAAAGAGCATAAACTCATTCTCCTGGGTGACAGCAACTCTGATTGGAAAGGTCACCAAAGGTACAAACTCTGGAGTTGCATATCTGCACTTAATCCTATCCAGGTTTTACCCACAGATACCAGATCTAACCCTCACTCAAGCAATAATTCTTTACTTAACATTATAATTACTAATCTTCCCTAAAAGTTGTGTTCTCTTAAGTATTCACCTTGCTGCATTCACTGACCATAAGCTTTTAGTCAGCACATGGTCATTTAAATGATATAAACGGCCATCGAAATTAATTTTCTTCACATATATACTTTTTTCTTAAAGAAGCATTGCTACATGAACACCACCTCATTAATTGGGAACCCCTTTACAGTTGCATCTCCCCTACTGACACTCTTTCCACCTTCTGCAACTTGTTTACCCCTGTACTGGGTGTCTCTTTCCCTTAAAACGGCTAGGAGACAGGGAAGTCTTTCTCTTGTTTATGGAAACCATTAAATTTCAAATAAGAGCAGAAATTATCCTGGAAGTCTTGGAAGGCTGATTCCAGTAACCATGACAAACAGGAAGAATATGGAAAGCTTAGGCATGAAACTTGCATCACTACTAATTTTGAAAAGGCACAACACCTAATGGACTTGTAAATTAATAACCTCTAAAAGTTCCACAAATTCTGGTAGATTAAGTAATCTATATGGAACATGTCCTCCACAACCCCAAGCAATGCAGATTTAACACAAGAAATACTCAGAAGTATCAAGGAAAACATAACCAACCCACCTTCACCTAATAATATATATTATAAATCTTTCCTCAACTACCCCAGCCACTCTTCTACATCCGTTGCTAGAACTCTCTTTATTCTACCTCAGAATGATTACTCAAACAGCAGAGCAGAAACAAAATCCCCACTAGCTGTAAAGCAACCTTCATATACTTCATCATAACATCCTTAAAACAGGCAGTTATTTGCTATGTAAATCAGTTGTATTCATCTATAACCACTCACATTAGTTATGGGAAACAATTCTAGTTCAGCAAGGGCCTTTAGACTTATCACCAACCTATGCTCTGTCACCAAAATGCTGGAGAAAACACCAGATGCTAGAATTCATTGAGAAACATAGCATTCTTTCAGACAGGCAACATGGCTTCTGCTCTGGTTATAGTACAATAACAGCACTCTACAAACTTACAAATGACATATATTGTAAGATGGTCAATGGTATAAAGCCAAGTAATTCTCTTAATCTATTCAAATGTAGTTTGGATGAATGGATGTGAAACCATAAATTCATTCCTGCTTTAGTACCCATGTCCTTCAGGTATAAGTATAACAAGTAACTATCCCAACATGTCCTTATTCTGGCCACCTCTAGGTTATTTGCATGCAAAATATAAGGGTTAAAGTCTACCATGGGAATGTAAGGCTAGGCTTTATAAGATCCTCACAGATCCAGAGCCTAAGTACCTATAAACCTATGACCCTATTTGCATGTTTAATGTACTACAGTGAATGTTCAGAAGAGTTAATCAATGAGATAAAATGAAGGATTCTGTTTTCAGTACTTTGAAGTTATTATATATTTTGGTGGGATTTTAGTGCCAGGAGAGGAAAAACATATTTGAGTGTTACTAGCAGTACATTTATTGCAATGGAATGTCTTGCCTCATGTGTGAGGTGGTTGGAAATTTTGTATGCTGCTTTTAGCTGGTTCAGAATCTTATCAATTTGTGATTCAAAGCATGATGTAAAAGCATGGTTCTGATCAAGGGTCAGGCCAAGGCAGTAGTAGTAGTAAGTAGACTAAGTAGACTAAGTTACAGAGTTGCTGTTCTGAACTGTTTGGAAGTTTCTAGAAGGCCAGTGCTTGCTTGGGCTAAAGGGAAGTCTCTGTGTTCACCAGTGGGAGTGGTTAACACTGAACAGCCTGCCTGTCCCTGGAGGAGTGGTTACTACCTAGAAGCTGTAGTTTTATTGGCCATTTTGGGTCAATTCTAAACTCCTTGATCTGTCTCTCTTAAAACCCGGCTGTCTCGTGGTTTTAGTGTCTTTTCAGGCTTGCTAGTTGTTGCTGAAGCACCTACCAAGGGGAGAAAAAGCTGAGAGAAGAAAAGGAGCCACTTTTGTGATTTTAAGTATTTTCTTCTGATTTTTTGTTAAGTTTTACTGGTTTGCACTACTTTTGGCATTTTCCGGCTTGCTAAAGTTTATATCTATAACAGTAATAGTACTTGGAACACATCTAGAGCCTGTTTACTGCATTTCCTGTGCTGCACTTAATTTAAAATTGTTTTTTTTCCCTCTAAAAACTGCATTTTACCTGATTTTGGCCTAGCACTCAAGTGTGGGGTCATTTATTGCACTGTTGTGATTATTTTGCTGCTTGTGTATCTCTGCTACCTTTAAACTACAACAAAAAGAAAAAAAAAAATCTTGCTTTTTTCCCACTTTCTGAAAGTTAAGAAAGTTCAGTTACAGATTTGCTGTTCTGAACTGTTTGGAAGTTTCTAGAAGGCCAATGCTTGCTTGGGCTAAAGGGAAGTCTCTGTGTTCACCAGTGGGAGTGGTTAACACTGAACAGCCTGCTTGTCCCTGGAGGAGTGGTTGCTACCTAGAAGCTGTAGTTTTATTGGCCATTTTAGGTCAATTCTAAACTCCTTGATCTCTGTCTCTTAAAACCCTACAACTCTCTTTTTGCATGGTTTTGCGCACTGAGCAGCATCAGGCAGCGCTGCCTAAACAGGTTTAAACTATTCCAGGCTCCACAAAGTCTGCTCTTCACTTTTTCCCTAAGAACTGTTCACACTCTCAAAGTAATCACTCTATTTCCTTTCTAAAGTCCTGCACTTGCTCAGCTCTTATAAGGAAACACTAACTAACTAACTAAAGCACTACACCTTCCTTGACTTCTCATAAGTATTAGGCTCCCGATTGGTCCTTCCTGATCAAGTGAAAAATCAGTTCCCTTCCCTAATCTGATCAGTAAAAAAACAGTACCCTATACTAATCTGGTATGTCCAAGGGTCAGTTTTAAGGTTACTCTCCAGTCCAGCTGGTGAATCTGGGAATTTTGAGGCAATGTTACAATTGCCTTATGTACACAGACAACCCTCTCCACCTTCCAACAAACTCTAATACATGTGAGAGATGCAGTTACACATCCAAACTGGAGGCAGAGCTCTCTCAACCCAAGACTGGCACAGTCAGTCAGGAGGAAAAGGTAACCACCCACACCACAAATCCAGTCTCACACAGACCTATTGCATCTGCATACCCAACACATAAACACACAAAAACATACTCGGAGGCTCTAAATAAAAATCTGCCTAAACAGCAAAGACCTCCTAAGCAGATATCCAAGCAACAGCCACCCCTCAACAATACCCACGAATCACAAATCTTACAAAATCAGTGTGCCTCACAGTCACAGCCCTTAAGGCCAAACAACACATCAAATACACTTTATTTATTTATTTATTTATTATTTTATTTTATTTGAAGTTTGTTTGCCAGGATAATCCATTGGACTGAATGAGCCCATTTTCAATGGAGTCCTGGGGAGAAAAGCTCCAAAGATACAATATTAAAAATATCAAAAATACAATTAAGAATAAAGTAAATTATAATAGGTAGAACATAACATCTACTGTTTGATAAGTATCATAGTAGTACATACACTTGTTATAGGGGACTCTATTGTCTGGCACACTGACGTCCCGCTCACCAGACTGAACAAGGAGAAGGTCACTGTAAGCTGCCTGTCGGGTGCCAGGATCCGCCACATAATGCAAGCACTCAGGTCACTCCAAAGCAAGTACAAGTATGACTCCGTTATTGTCCATGCTGGTGTGAATGACCTGAGGCGTACCTCCCTGGACTACATGATAAGAGACATAGAGGAGCTCTCTGACCATGTAGCCCAGGCTGGTATGACCCTGACCTTGAGTAGCATCTTGCCCTCACCAAGAATGATGCCACAGTATAAAGACAAAATGATCAGTTTCAACAATTGGCTAAAGTATTGGTGTCATTCAAAGGGGATCCAGTGTCTGTCAGCCTGGGATGACATGCTCGACAAGCCACATTGCTTCGCTAGGGACGGCTTGCACCTGTCACCCTTAGGCTTTCGTATACTGGCCAAGGCTCTTGCCACCCCCATAGTGCCTTTTTTAGGCAAGGCTCAAAGTACAAACCCACCTCCATAGACAAGCCAAGGATAAAAAAACTAAAGGTAATGCTACTCTATGCCAGAAGTCTAAACCTCAGGATGCACGCACTCGAGGCTCTCCTCAGTATGGAGAAAATCGATGTCTGTGCAGTAACAGAAACCTGGTTCAAGGCTGCTGAGAGCACCCCAGCGCTACCAGGTTATAACTCATACCATGCGTTTCGGCCCCAAAACTCAGACCGAAGCAGAAAAGGAGGGGGAGTATCTATATTCATCAAAGATACCTACACCTCCAGGTTAGTGGCACTGCACGAAGCATCAGAAACCATCCGTATGCAACTAACAGCAGGCAAAACTGCCTTTCAGTTTGTAGCCTGCTACAGAACACCCTCCCTATTACAGGAACCCCACTTGGCATTCCTGAGAACACTGGAGAATATGAAGGTCTCTCCAAACACTATGTTATTGGGTGACTTCAACTACCCAAACATTGAATGGGAAAACTATTCAAGCCCAAACATCCTCGCCCAATGGTTCCCTGAATTTATAAACTCTAACGCAATGGAACAACTGGTCACCACTCCCACAAGAGGGAACAACATATTGGACCTGGTCATCACCAACATGGGGACTCTATGTTCCACACCAGAGGTAAACCCCTCATTGGTAAGATCAGACCATAAACAAATTTCCCTGGACATCCATATTCCGTCCCCACCCCCAGCCAAGGAAATCACTGTAAAGAATTTCTCAAAAGCCAACTTTGCACTTCAAAAGACTGAGGTGGAATCCTTCAAAGCCCCTGGGCCAGAGGATAATACAGCCCAATTCGCAGAATCCTTTACAAATGCATTCTATGAGCACCTGCAGGAATGCATGGATCATGCTATCCCAAATAAAACCAAAACTCACTCCTCCAAAAACAGGAGATCGGTCTGGTGGACTCGGACCATAAATAAGCTATACAACAGAAGGAGGAAGCTACTACATGACAGAGCAAAATCCCAAAAAGGGAAGGCATCTCTGATCAGTATTAGCAAGAAACTTCGATCCCTCATAAAATCATCAAAGGCCAGTTTTGAAAGAAAAATTGCCCTAGACACTAAAGATAATCACAAGGCCTTCTTTAGTTATGTCAGGAACATGGGCGGAAACTCCCAGATATGCTCTGAATTGTTGCATACCGGTACAAAATATACCGAACCTACAGACATAGCCAACATCTTGGCAGACAGATTCAGTGCAAACTTCTACCCCCCTTCCCCCCCAAAGGAGCAAATGCCTATCCCAACTGAATGTAACCTCCCTGACATCACAGATGCACAGGTGAAAGCTGCCCTCTCCAAAGCAAAAAACACAACATCTATGGGACCGGATGGTGTCCCAGGCTGTGTCTTACATAAGCTCCAAGAAGAACTGAACCCTCACATTAAGTCACTGTTCAAACTTAGCCTTACTATAGGATATGTACCCAAAGAATGGTGTACAGCTGCAGTGGTCCCACTCCACAAAGGTGGTGCCACAACGGACCCCGGAAACTATCGCCCCATAAGCCTGACTAGTCTGGTCTGTAAAGCTATGGAGTGTATTATCATGGAACTCATAAACAAAGACATTGGGAGCCTCCACACACTGGACTCTACCCAATTTGGCTTTGTTAAGGGCAGATCTTGCCTCTTAAACCTAGTTGAGGGCAAGGTAGTCCACACAGCCTACCTGGACCTCGCAAAAGCCTTCGACACAATACCCCACTCGGGCATCATAAATAAGCTTACCAGCTTAAATATCAACCCCTATATCACAAGATGGGTTGCAAAGTGGCTCAGAGATAGAACCCACATGGTCGGAATCGCAGGTGCCATGTCCGAATCCAAACCAGTTACAAGTGGCATCCCACAGGGCTCAGTTCTGGGACCTCTCTTGTTCGGTATATACTTCTCTGAGGTTCAGGCTAACATGGGGGGATTATGGCTGACAAAGTTCGCAGATGACTGCAAACTGGGGGCCATAATCGAATCTCCAGCTGACACAAGCATCCTCCAAAAGGGTCTCACAGAGATGGATGCTTGGTGCCAGAGCCACGGCCTCAAGCTAAATGCTAAAAAGTGCATAGTCATCCCCTTTGGGAAAAACAAGGTGCCCACAAATTACCACATAGGTGGTAATCCATTAAGTATGGAAGAAGTAATTAGAGATTTGGGGACCAAAGTAGATAGTAATCTCTCCTTTGATAATCACGTTGCCAAAGTGGTTAGAAAGACCTTCTATATAGCCCACCTTATCACGAAAGAGTTCGCATCTAGATTAAGAGAGGTCATTGTGCCCCTCTACTCGTCACTCATCAGGCCCATAATTGAATACAATGCCCCTTTTGGGATGTACCTTACCCGACACCTGCAGCAACTGGAGAGACCCCAAAAGTACCTCACCAAGAGGATCATGGGCTACAAACAGATGTCCTATGCAGCTCGACTAAAGAAACTCCAGCTCTACTCAGTTGCTTACTGCCTACTCAGAGGCGATCTATGCCTGACGTACAAAGCCATGTCAAACCCAGAATTAATGGACATGCTCCACCTCAAAAAATCCAAGTCCCTTAGAGCTACATGCTCCAGGGACCTAAACTTCAGCACAAAAATAAATAGGACATGCTGGAGGGAAAGATTCATTTCCCAGAGGCTCCCCTCACTCTGGAATAGAATCCCAATTTATGTTAGACATAGCCCCTCGCTGACCCTCTTCAAGTGAAATCTGGACGTGTGGATGGGAAATTGCAAATTCACCCCTGGGATCTCTTCTCTGTCCCTGCTAGACAGAGGCACAGTAAACTAATCTTAAAAGGGTACCTTCTGTGATCTACATTACAGAGGCACAGTAGGCTAATATAATAGGGAGGCGGAAGCCAAATACACTCTGGCTAGGCTTATAAATGCCCTAGGGCAGATAGCCTAGTATCTACCTATGAACCTATGAACCTATCTACCTATGAACCTATAAAGCCACTGGAGTCAGGGACAACTAGGCAATTATAGTCTTTGACTTTACTTTGCATTCCTAAGAAGTATTTATTGCCAGTTTATTTTACATTAGGCAGTTCCAAACTGGGTTGGAATGCCTTTGACATCAACATAGAAGATGCAGTTCATTTAGGGAGTATCTCTTGACAGATTATTAATGAAAAGAGGAAATGGCAGTGGGACTGACACAGGCCCTAGAGTTGGGCATCTCTTAGTTTGCCCTGTGCCTGAAGTACCTGAAGTATCTGTAGACTCGATAATGGTAAATGATCTGTTTGATCGATAATTATTGAACCATAAACTTGTTGATTAATATATTATTATCTACTTTTCAAATACTCTTTTACAATCTAAGAAGATGACTGCAGTCATTATACCATTGACCATCTTACAATATATATCATTTGCATTTAAATTCTATGATTCTGATGTCAGCTTGGTGAATGCTTATAAATCTCCTTAGGTATTTACTTAGCTGGTCTGTGATAGTGAAACATATTTCTGTGATAGATTCTAAATTTCCTAATATGTAAGTTATTATTCAATTTGCACCACTGCTGATGCAGTATAATGTATTAATTTTTATGTACTTTTCTTACTTCTCTGTTACACCTCCATTTGCATCTCAGTAATATGACTGTAATAACAATAGCGGAGTCTATGTTACTTAATGTATAGTTTATATTTTGTGTCACAGAATTTGTAATGTAATGAATGATTGTGATGACTATTTGGTACTGTTATTATGACCCATATCTTGGCTGAAAAGGGTCCTTGAACCAGATCACTTACCCGACTAAGAAATGAAATAAATATATTCGCAACCCTAGCATTGGATGAGCCAGGTTAAGTGGTATGATTTCCCTAATGAAGACTGGGGAACCACTATTCATCGTACATGGGGAGATTTTGGGGCTGGCTCTTTAGTGCTTGTCTACTCTGAAGACAAAAAGACTACAGAGAAGGAACAGAAGACTACAAAGCCTTTTTCCATATCAATTCCTGCTGACTCAGCACACTACAAGAACTTCATCGGCTTCCTAGGACTAGGTCTGCAGAGTTCAAGCTTTTAGTGAAAACCGAGACATCCATATTACAGCTATGTGAGTTGTATTTTGTAAACATATCCCCATAACTAAACAGATCAGTGACCTTACAAATCTTAGTTATCAGTAGAGAGTGGCAGCCCTTTCTCAGTCCTCAGGTCTCTTACAGATTTCTTCATAGTAATCTGTGTCTAGCTTTATGAAACATGAAAGCTGCAACCTTATTTGGCTACCTATTCCTCTGTAGAACTAATAATACCTCAAATACTCAGTTAAAGGAACTAAATCTTCATCAGCAGATAATTAAGACATGTTGGCTTGATGGATTCATATCTCAACATATCCCTCATCTCTGGAACAAATTTCCACTAGATATCAAGTGCCCTTGCCACCTTCAAGGTAAACCTAGATAATTGGATGGGTGAGCTCAACCCCCTCCCCCAAACTTTTCAGTTTAAATTGTCTTACTCTCCTTGAGGCTAGAGGGAAATTTGGATAGGTTTTTTTGGATAGACTTGTAATTGTCTGCAAACTGATTGTCCAGTACTTACTAGGTTAGATGGAATCTATAAACCTATGAAGAAATGCCCTCTGCAGAACTGGAGGGATGCTCTTCACTGCAGCACACTGCACATTTCATCCCCAGAGCTTTGCCAGGTTTACATAGGGGATACAGTACATGCAAAAAAATCTTAAACTACCCCCGATGGCTATCTATATGATGGCCCCTTTGAGATGATTATTACCCCAGTGATGTGGCTTGAATAGGCTGATTGACTAGAAGGGGGCTGATAATCCACAGACAGTGGGGCACAGAGGAAATAAAGTGGGTCATTGTGTACACAGGATGCACACAAAACAGTTGATGAGTCACAGCACAAACCCAGCAGAAACCTATATTCCATCATTTGGCAATAGCTAAGGCTTTGCCAAATAGCTGAAAGCAATCTGACAGTCCTCCAAAGGACACTGTTTTTGCGAGTGCATTAAGAATATCTCTCCAGTCCCCATACAGAGCAGCAAATCGCATCAAACCACACTGATGGCATGAGGTTTTGTTTCTGCAAGAAAGGCACATTGGTGTTACAGGTGTATAACATTTTAGGTGATGTCAAGTATTCTGGATCATTTATGCAGTGAACATTCCCCTGTAACAGAAGTAAACCTAACCTCAATCATCATCTTTTGGCTGTTCCCATTAGGGATCGCCACAGCAGATCAATTGTTTCCATTCCTTCCTGTCCTCTGCATCTTGCTCTGTCACACCAACCACCTGCATGTCCTCTCTTACCACATCCATAAACCTTATCTTAGGCCTTCCTCTTTTCCTGTTACCTGGTAGCTTCATCCTTAGCATCTTTTTCCCAATATACTCAGCATCCCTTCTCTGCACATGTCCAAACCAACGTAATTGTGCCTCTCTGGCTTTGTCTCCAAACCTTCCAACCTGGGCAGACCCTCTAATATACCTATTCCTAATCCTGTCCACCCTCATCACACCCAGTGCAAATCTTAACATCTTTAATTCTGCCACATCCAGATCAGACTCCTGCCTTTTTGTCAATGCCACTGTCTCCAACCCATATAACATAGCTGGTCTCACTACCCTCTTGTAGACCTTCCCTTTCACTCTTACAGGTACTCGTCTGTCACAAATCACTCCTGACACTCTTCTCCATCCACTCCATCCTGCCTGTACTCTCTTCTTCACCTCTCTTCCACACTTACCTTTACTCTGAACTATTGACCCCAAGTATTTAAACTCATCCACCTTCGCCACCTCTACTCCTTGCATCCTCACCATTCCTCTATCCTCCCTCTCATTCACACACATATATTCTGTATTAGTTTTGCTGACCTTCATTCCTCTTCTCTCTAGAGCATATCTCCATCTCTCCAGGTCATCTGCAAACATCATAGTCCACGGGGACTCCCGTCTGATCTCGTCTGTCAACCTGTCCATCACCATTGCAAATAAGAAAGGGCTCAGAGCTGATCCTTGATGTAACCCCACCTCCACCTTAAATACATCCATCACTCCCACCGCAGACCTCACCGCTGTCACACTACCCTCGTACATATCCTGTACCACTCTTACATACTTCTCTGACACTCCTGACTTCCTCATACAATACCACAACTCCTCTCTAGGCACCATGTCATATGCTTTCTCTAAGTCTACAAAAACACAATGCAACTCCTTCTGACATTCTCTGTACTTCTCCAGCACCACTCTCAGAGCAAAGATCACATCTGTAGTGCTCTTTCCTGGTATGAAACCATACTGCTGATCACTAATCATCACGTCCCTTCTTAACCTTGCTTCCACTACTCTTTCCCATAACTTAATGCTGTGACTGATCAATTTAATCCCTCTGTAGTTACTACAGCTCTGCACATCACCCTTATTCTTAACAATCGGTACCAAAACACTTTTTCTCCATTCCTCAGGCATCCTCTCACTTTCCAAGATTTCATTAAACAAACTGGTTAAAAACTCCACTGCCATTTCACCTAAACACCTCCATGCTTCCACAGGTATGTCATCTGGGCCAACAGCCTTTCCATTCTTTATTCTCTTCATAGTTATCCTTACTTCCTCCTTGCTAATCTATTGTACTTCATGATTCACTATCCCTACATCATCCAACCTTCTCTCCCTCTCATTCTCTTCATTCATCAACCCCTCAAAGTACACTTTCAATCTCCTCAACACACTCTCCTCGCTTGTGAGTATGTTTCCCTCATTATCCTTTATCACCTTTACCTGCTGCACATCTTTCCTAGCTCGGTCTCTCTGTCTAGCCAATCGGTACAGGTCCTTTTCTCCCTCCTTAGTGTCCAGCCTTTCATACAACTCTTCATATGCCTTATCCTTAGCCTTTGCCACCTCTCTCTTTGCCATGCACCTCATCTCCTTATACTCCTGTCTACTTTCTTCATCTCTCTGACAATCCCACTTCTTCTTTGCCAACCTCTTTCTCTGTATACTCTACTGTACTTCCTCATTCCACCATCATGTCTCCTTGTCGTCCTTCCTCTGTCCAGATGTGATACCAAGCACCTTTCTAGCCGTCTAACCTCAATGGGACTGTTTAATTTATAATAATACATATCTGCCCCACCCCACGCACACACACACACACACACACACACACACACACACACACACACACACACACACACATGCGCGCATACACATATACACACGCACACATATAAACACACACACGCACACGCACACACACACACACACACACACACACACACACACACATATAAACACACACGCGCACACACACACACACACACACACACACACACACACACACACACACACACACACACACACACACACATGTATAAACACACACACACACACACATACACACATGCACATGGAGGAGGATGATTTGATAATGGGCCGTCCCTCATATCTTCATTTGCATCCTTTGTAATTATAAGTAGGAGCCTTAGTAAGACTGTGTATTAAGAGTCAAAGTTCTATAATATGTAAGGCATTAATGTTTTTGTGAAAAATCAAGGGTTAAGGAGTTACTAGTTGCTTATGTGACTGGCTTGTAGCATAGACCATAACACTGCAAGTTATGTGGCTTAAATGATTTACTGATAAGACGAAGAGAAAGAGGCAGTTGTATTTTGTAGAGATGTGCACTGGTGTAGTTTGCTTGCTGTGTTTGCTACATATTTGGCAATGTTGTTATACGTTTGTTCTAATTTGTGTAGATGAGTTTTGCGAATGCTAGTTAGTATAGATGAAATAAATGTAAAGCAGAGTTGATAGGAGCAGTGCTTGAGTTGTTATTAATTGTGAGGTTTCAGTTAAGTAAGGCTTAGATCTGTAATGCATGCCTAGCTTTTTATTGGTTGTTGAGGAGTTGTGTTTATTGAAGAGTAATTCTGTAATCTATGATCACTCTAAGTCTGGATTAGAAGACATGAGCTGTGTTCAAACTTCATGCTGGACTTTAGTGCATTACATTGTCTGAAGCTAGATTTAAGGCATTGACTTTGTCGAGTAATGTTTACAATGCTCCATTTACTCTTACAACATGTTCTAAAGCAAAGCCTGTGGGACAGGTTTGGCTTGATTGTGAGTACAAGTGCATAAAGCACAGCTTGTTGTTTTAAACATTGTCCTTATAAAAGTACTTCAAGCACCCAAATATATTGGGTCACAGTGCTTGTGAAACACTTGGTATGATTAAGAAAAGTCATACTGAGCAACTACAGTATGAATTATTAACTTGAACAGTCAATAACAGAAGCAAAGCTAATATTCAGAGCAGCAAATCCTTCTTTTAATATTAAGGAAGCTCCAAAACAAAATAGTTGCCTCATCACACTGAAGACTTGCAAAGGCATCCTGTGTGTTTGGGGAGGTAGTATTCTGCGTTATTAAATGTTGAGGATTATGGTGTTAACAATACATATTACTTCATTGAAAGCTGAAGGACAGCATTTACAAAGTAAGCATGTGTACTTCAAGCTGCTTATGATGTTTAGAGGGACATTTTGAATTGATTTCTGGTTTACATTGCTTGTAAGGAGAACACCATATTAACTCATTAAAATGTCTGAGATGTGGAATGCCACACTTTCAGCAGTCTTCATATATCCTTATATCTGAGAATATTTTCTAAAACAATCATCCCAGGGAATCCAAAAAGCTTACCATGAACAGAAACCTTAACACTGAAGGTTTCCATATCTCTGTAAATCAGAATTATTCATTGATTGCTCTGCCACAACTGTTGTCCTTTGACACTGGCTGTAACTTGGACAGCAGTCTTGCTGGTGAATCCACATGCAAATGTGACATTTCAAAGGAGCAAACTCTCAAACTGGTTGGATTTGCAGCTTGTAACATGAGTATAGGTAGGTACTACAGAGCTGTTTTGGGGTCACCTATGCTACAGTGATGTTGGGTTGGTAGGGAGAATGCTGTCAGACTCAGGTCTGACAGCTCACGGTTAGATTCAGCAACATGGTAATTAGCTGCTAATGAGGTGTTTCTTGGTGCAGCTTTACCTTGTATGAATTGAAGATTCTGATGCACTAACTGACTGAGCTGCATTAGCCATTTAGTACTGGCGATAGGACTCTCTGTGAGTCCCAGGGCATGTTATAAAGCCAACAAAATATAAATATCTTGTGAAGATATTAAACAGGTGTAAGTGGTAGTGTTGCTAGTAAATGTTCTTTAAAGTGATAATAAATTTCTGCATTCATAGTTTGACATCAGTAATTAATTCTGCAATATTTTATAATGCACACAATACACAAACACAATTTTTTAGTTTCCATATTATTTCACAAACAACTTTACACATTTTGGAAACTATTCAAACTATTCATGCCACATTTATTCAGACAGACTTCAGCTTTCACATGATGGCAAGAAATTTCTTTCTGAGTGCTTGTCAACTGAGATACAGAAATATGAAAAAACATGCTTAACTGTGTATTGAACAATATAAGCAAAAGTGAATATATCTCAAGATTTGTAACATACAGTTAAAATATTAATGAAACATTTCTAATATTTCCCCTGATGCTATGTAACAGTTTGTGGGTCACATAATTTTGGAAAAATTAAGGATGGAGTTATTTCATGAATTTATAATTACTAACATACAACAATCAGGATTTCCAGTATAGTGTATTATACACAGACCATGACAATGCATTTTTCTGACATCCCCCCATGACATTTCATTCCATTCCCCTCAGTAACAAGTAGCTATCTCAGTTACGCAAATATAATTGTAAATATGAAAACATAAATAGGTGACAGTCACTGATTAATAGTATTAGTTGTTATGCCTAATTCTCATCTCAGTATTTGGTGTTAACCAAGGGTTCTGATAATTCAGGCTAGATTAAAGTAGCTGTCTACTTTTAGTACTCTATTATGTAGAGAAAGACTTCTGACCTTACTGTATGGAATCTTGTCTGCTCCAGAAGTATTGTAAAGAGCAGCAGATGAGATGATTGAGGGCCTGGAATTTGCTTTCAGTATAATTGATGATCCTTTGATTTGGGGTTAAACAAAACAAGATTATGATTTATGGATTATCAAGTTGCTAAACAGACTGAAGCAGAGGAATTTGAACCTGAACAGAAACAAGCATAAAATTTGTGTATCATCTCTTAAATTCATGGGACATATGTTGACATCTGATAATCTCATTCCAGATCCAGAAAAAGTCAGCACAATTGTGGATATGCAAAAAACTTATGATAGATATCCTATGAGATTTCTTGGCAGTGTCTTTCCAAGTTCATTCCAAACTTATCAGACATAATATTACTTCTTAGAAAGGTACTAGAGTATGAGATTACTAGTTTTTGATCATTGGACAAAGACTGAAGCTTGGAAATGGTTGAAAGGTTAGTTACAGAAACAGCTACACTGAACTTATATGATATGGCACGACCTATTCCTCTAAGTCTGTGAGACGTCAATAAAGGGTTGGTTCAGTTCTACTGAAAGGAGGAAGATGAAGTGCTTATGCACCAGGGTTTTGATTAATGCTGAGACACACTACATTCATCCTGAAAGGGAAATGCTGGCTAAAGTTTTTGGTTGTCAGAAATTCCATGATTATATCAATGGCAAAAGAGTTAATTTGGAATCAAATCAGTAGCTCTTTCAAAGTATATTCATGAAATCTCCACATAAAGCTTCATAAAGTCTACAAATAATGTTCTAGTCATTACAAGACCATGATATGGAAGTACAGTAAAAACAGAACAATTAATAAATATAGCCAATACTCTGAGTCAAACACACTTACATGATTATAAGAAATAGTTGATGGAAAAGTATTGGAAGTTCTTTAGATGTTTTCTTTATTGCCTGTATCCACTGAATAGCTAGAGGAGATTTGAGTCGAGACAAGAAAATATGTTGAATTACAATTGTTATGTATAATGAATGGGTGGGTAGACATTCAAAGCTACAATATCCAAATATTCATTCCCACTTCCTATATTAAAAATAGCTTATTTGTATGTAAGACTAATTATTCAAAACTTTTTTTACTTATGATCCATACTCAGCTGCATGAAAATATATTGAATAAAATATATGAATAATGTGAAGGAATCACTAAGTGATCAAGTGAAAAAGTGACTAAGTGAAAAAGTGTTTTGGTACCGATTTTTAAGAATAAGGGTGATGTGCAGAGCTGTATTAACTACAGAGGGATTAAACTGATCAGTCACAGCATGAAGTTACTGGAAAGAGTAGTGGAAGATAGGTTAAGAAGGGAGGTGATGATTAGTGATCAGCAGTATGGTTTCATGCCAGGAAAAAGCACTACAGATTCAATGTTTTCTCTGAGAGTGTTGATGGAGAAGTATAGAGAAGGACAGAAGGAGTTGCATTGTGTCTTTGTGGATTTAGAGAAAGCATATGACAGGGTGCCTAGAGAGGAGTTGTGGTATTGTATGAGGAAGTCAGGAGTGTCAGAGAAGTATGTACGAGTGGTACAGGATATGTACGAGGGTAGTGTGACAGCAGCGAGGTCTGCAGTGGGAGTGACAGATGCACTTATGGTGGAGGTGGGATTACATCAAGGATCAGCTCTGAGTCCTTTCTTATTTGCAATGGTGATGGACAGGTTGACAGACGAGATCAGACAGGAGTCCCCGTGGACTATGATGTTTGCAGATGACATTGTGATCTGTAGTGAGAGTAGGAACATGTGGAGGAGACCCTGGAGAGGTGGAGATATGCTCTAGAGAGAAGAGGAATGAAGGTCAGCAGGACTAAGACAGAATATATGTGTGTGAATGAGAGGGAGGATAGAGGAATGGTGAGGATGCAAGGAGTAGAGGTGGCGAAGGTGGATGAGTTTAAGTACTTGGGATCAACAGTTCAGAGTAATGGTGAGTGTGGAAGAGAGGTGAAGAAGAGAGTACAGGCAGGATAGAGTGGGTGGAGAAGAGTGTCAGGAGTGATTTGTGACAGACGAGTGCCAGTAAGAGTGAAAGAAAGGTCTACAAGAGGGTAGTGAGACCAGCTATGTTATATTGGTTGGAGACAGTGGTATTGACAAAAAGGCAGGAGTCAGAGCTTGACGTGGCAGAGTTGAAGATGTTAAGATTTGCACTGAGTGTGACAAGGATGGACAGGATTAGGACTAAGTATATTAGAGGGTCAGCCCAGGTTGGAAGGTTTGGAGACAAAGCCAGAGAGGCAAGATTACGTTGGTTTGGACATGTGCTGAGGAGGGATGCAGAGTATATTGGGAAAAAGATGTTAAGGATGAAGCTGCCAGGTAACAGGAAAAGAGGAAGGCCTAAGATAAGGTTTATGGATGTGGTGAGAGAGGACATGCAGGTGGCTGGTGTGACAGATCAAGATGCAGAGGACAGGAAGAAATGGAAACAGTTGATCTGCTGTGGTAACTCCTAATGGGAGCAGCAGAAAGAAGAAGAAGAAGAAGTGAAGGGATCACTAAGTGTAAATAAAGGGGGTGTTCTTCTTCTTCTTCTTTCGGCTTTTCCTGGTTAGAGGTCGCCACAGCAGAACTCCGGTCTGCTAATGACTGGCAGTAGATTTTTACGGTGCCGAGGTGCCAGCTCGATGCCCAACCTTCAGCAAAGACACACCCATTCACGCATGTCTTTTGAATGCTGCTCTACTGCGGGGTGCACATGCAGACTCCACACAGAAGGCACTCCATCCGAGAATCGAATGGGAGAACCTCTTACTGTGAGGTGACAACACTACCGCTGCACCACCATTACACCCCCTTTAAGTGTAAATAAAGGGGGTGTAATGTCCTTTATTAGCCTAAAATTTCTGAACTGAGTGAACAAATGTAGAATTGTGATGCCCGTAACATTAAGGTGCTAGAATAAAAAAATGGAAATTATATCAAATGGCGTTCTGGGTTTTTCTTGGATGAAAGTTGTAATTGATCTTTCTTTTCCATTATATAGATACAGATTATTTTTCATGAGGAAGAATTATTCAAAATATACAGAAATTGTGTAGTTGTGTGAAACTTTAAGCCATTATATTATTTCACTATTGAAGGAAATTTTCTTGAGAAGTAGTATCCTTAATGAAGTGATATTAGATGATGCTGTAAAACAACTAGTCAGGAATTTTGCAGTTTTGTGAAGCAGGGGTAACTGAAACCTACTATTTTGAGTCCCAAATGTCCACAGAGTAACGGGCAAAACTATGACGAATATTCTTACAAAGTATGATGCTTCACTGAACCCAAGGCAGTTTATCAGTTACTGAATACAAAGACACACTATTGCAATTAGAATTATAGCTAGCTCAATTGTCAATGATTAGACATCTGAAGTCTGAAATGTCTACCTTATACCCTTTAGTGGCAAAAGTAGTACAAATGCAGTGTTGCAAGCATGACCATATAAACAAAAAGTACATAATGATAGATCATGTATGAATCTTCCTATTTTGTGAACAGAGGAAGAGATAAGGGTGAATTTGAGCAAACATTGGACTATTGTGGTTAACTTCAGAAAAACTATTGTGTCGGGTGTTGTAACTGGTCACACTGAAGAGCAAACTACAATCATATTTACTAGGTTCTGATCATCATCTCTGCAGAAGGAATAGGAACATCTAATTAAGCAGACAAGGCCAAATGATACTGAAGTGTCAGTGAAATCAGATAAGAAACATACCTCAAGCTTGAGAGTTACAATACTTTGTATCACTGTATCTGAAGAGAAATTTTTGTAACTAAAAAGCCTCTTCATCAGGAAACTTACTCTTCTCTGCAAGATTCATTTACAGCTGATCCTACTGTGAACATGACAGAAATGAAAGAGTGTTCAGAAAGTACTACTGGTGTTGTGCATTCATATGAGCATACCTATTCAAGATAGCACTACACAGTTAAAAAAAAACAGAAACTGTTAGATGCAGTACCTGTGTATAATATCTAAACATGGAAATGTTTGAATCTAAGTATAAATGTAATAATGCACATGATACACAGAACATTTTACGTATCTGTACCACAGCTCAGTAAAGTAAATTCTGCATAGTTGTTTATTTACTTTTTAAAGTAAGGGAATGCTACATATACAGTGATGTGTGAACTTTAATAATACTATGTCTTAAATGGTTGTTAACCTTCAAATAAGTAGTGTATTATGTGAGTCTTTCTGCTGGACATTTCAATGAACTTGAAGACTGTACATGATGGCTTAGTCCTTGTCTATTGTGTGTTATGAGCATGTGAATACTTATTGTTGTACCCATTTGACAAGACAAGCAGCTATAGTATTGCAATGTGTCATTCTCAGTCTATCACAAATATGATATGGGTGGTGTCTTTTCCAGCTCACTACCACTAGAGGACCTACATTGACCAGTTGGGTGAGCAGACACCTGTGGTTTAAACTGTGAATGACTTTACTACATCAAAATGAGAAGGAAGTGCCTTGCCATAAAATAAATTTCAGCCGCCTCTGTGATATAGCTGTAATACAGTCAGTACTGTTGTTTCAAGCTGTTCTGTGCCAGGCTGCTGTAATATTTGCAATATAGTGTTTCATACGCCTAGCTTTTAGTGTGTTTTTGAGGAAAAGCCTTATTGAAACCAAAGCCTAAAGGGTTCATCCCATCACATGGATAGTATAAAAGAGGTCTCCCAGTAACATAAAGTAGGTAGAAAGCATGCTTCCAGTTTGACAGATTGTGAGTATGCTATAAGTTCAATGTGCATTTGTTTGCTGGGGTTTAACTAAAACTTAAACAGGGGTCTCCAGAACTCCATGCTTCACTTTGTGTGCCACTGTTAGTGTGTAATTTAGGAAACCTACATTAATCTTCTGCTGGTGTCATCTTGCAATGTCCACAGTAACTCTAGTGTAGAATACAAGAGTTATTAGTGTGATTAATTCTAGGGGCATAACTGCAATGACATTTTTATATTTGCTTCCCCAAATAGGAGGCTTTCTGCCAGAACACTATTAAGGAGTTTCATGGAAGCAACACCCTCAGTGGTAAGTAACCAATTAATCCTCCCCTCCAATACTAACAGAGATTTCATGGGTCTTAACAAGCTTATCTTTCATTAATAATCATAACAAAATGAAGCTCCTAGCCAAAGTCCGATCTGCAAGATATGCTAGACCTAATCAGTTTAGCCCAAAGTACATTCATTAAAGGAAGGGAAAACCATAACATTCTAAAATACCCGAAAGATCTAATGTCCTTCCTTGTCATTCAAAATACACCTCTTCACAAAGAAAATACATGATGGAAAGGGAGGGACCATTTCTACAGAAGCCCAGATGATCTGATTATAGAATAACCATTTACATTGGAGAAAGGAAGTTAATAAGCCACTTGAACAGAAAAAGTGCATGATCCTAGCTTTTGGGAATTACATACTCTTTTTTGAGTTTGTCTTGTGAAGTTATGAATGCTAAAAGGTTCTGTTGTTTATATAATCTTTTGTGTTGTGACCATATGTCATGAAAATACCAGGTAAGTGAAATTCATTTACGAAAAGTAAAGTGATTTTAAGTGTCAGAGATCCTTTTATAGGTTTTACCTTTGTCTATTGGGGTGGTAAGGAAAAGATATATTGTAGAAATTAATGGTCTGATTATGGGCAAGAAAGTTTTACAAAATAATGATGAAAGTTATCAGAATGCACTGATATAGATCAAGAATAGACAACTGTAAGGTTCTGAAAGATTTGCCAGTAAGGTAGAAAGTTTGACTCATTATACCTGGAATTACTGCATTATACCTGGAATTACTGCATAACTTCTTAATGTAGTAGATGAGGGTTTTGACATGTTATTCCAAATGTTACAGTCACATTTCATTTGGTTAAAGGACTATATCTATATATGTTCTACATGTTCTACCGGCACTGGCTGTAGTTTGGAGAGCAGTCTTGCTGGTGAATCCACATGCAAATGTAACAGTTTTGGCATGTCTTTCATCAATAATCAGCAACAAATTGAAGCTGTAGCCAAAGTCCTACCTGCAACGTATGCCAGAGCTGTTCAATTCAACCCAAGCTGTATTCATAAAAGGTAGGAACAACCATAACATTCAAAGATAGATGGTGAAAACAATGCCTTCCTAATCTATCAGAATACACTTCTGTGATGTTTGCAGCTACATTTTGTTAGTGATTTGACAGAATGGTATAGCCCTACTGCAGAATAATGAAACACCTGTGGGGTTAAGAGAATATTAGAAAATGGGTAAGGATGCTCTGCAACAACTCAAAATCCTATATTAGCAGCCTCATACCTACCCTCACAACCCTTTCCCACCTCAAGAGGCACAGAAAAAGGATGGTCATTGTTTGATGTTCTTCCAAATGGCATTATAAGTGATGAATTAATGTTGTACTGATTCCCCACTTAAATCCTTACATTATGGAAATTCTGCCGCTGGTTAAAGTCCTGTACCTCACAGATGACTACATAAATTTTATGGCCAATCCAGATATTCCTCTTCTGTCTCCTCAGGAACTGCCTCTTAGCTTCCACAGACTCTTAGGGTTTACTGTTTACCAGGTACCAGAAAGAGAAAAGAGTACAATGGCACTGGTTGGCCTATCACACTTATTGGATGGTACTGCTACTCTCCAGACCTCATGAAGTTTTTCTGCTTTTTTTTCAATCTAAACCTTGTGTGATGGTCCCTACTCTGGGCCAGTAATCATGGAGTCTCAATCCTCACCACTGACACTGGTGAGGGACCGCCACAAGGAGCAAAAATGGATACGTACAGTATTTTCAGATGCATCTCTCTGCACCAAGCACAATTTCCCTTAAGAGCAAACAGGGAGCACACTCCAGACCTGGAACTGGACTTTCTCTCTCTCTCCAGCCCCCAAACAAGACTCCACACTGACCAGTTTGGAGCTCTGTCTCCCTATTCCAAGTAGCTGACACACACAGTTGGATATTTGATTTACACACACACATACACACACACACACACACACACACACACACACACACACACACACACACACACACACACACACACACACACACACACACCTGGGAAAGACTGGCACAGATTTACCAGCTGTGTCCCCTCTGCTCAGACTTTAAAGTAATTACACTGCTATCAGTCAGCTTCTCTAAGGCTTTTACAAGGGTACCCAATTATACAGTGCAAAAGTAATACTAATACAAATGGCAGAGTCTGACCAATGCAGCAAAGGCTTTCAGGAAAGGCCACAGTGTCACTAAAATAAGCATAAATACTCTTAAGTTGTTAAAAGTATTCTCAAAAAGACCAGCTACAATGAAAGATATAGAAATATTTAATAACAAATAATAAAATAGAAAACATGAGAATATTAAATATCTAGTTACAATAAATACAAGAGCTTCAATCACAGGAGATATAAAAAATAACACAGTTGGATAGATTCACACAGATGCAGAAAAACAATACTTAACTAATCTGACTATATTTTCCTGACTGACTAAAGAATTACTGTTCCCTACTTAAGTTACTTACTACAGCAAGGCAAGATGATGAGTGTTGAGTTGCTTACTACAGCAAGACAAGATGAGGTGTGAGGTTGTGTGAGATATCTATGAGAGATCTTTCCTGTCAGGTTCCAAAAAAACAAAGTGTGGCTGTGAGAGGTCCGTCATATCTGCCACTGATATCTAAAGAATCATTTCAGTGCTGGTTATAGAATGACATTATATCTGGTCACCTGACTCTGGTACAATCCACACCCAGACCTTGCTAAGATACGTTGCACCATCTGAAAGCTATAAAACAATTTCAGAAACTTTCACCCTTCCAGACCAGCAATTAGTTCACCCCTAAGGACAATACAGTAAGATTCCTAGCCCTGGTTTTCCCAGACATTTTTGTCTCTGGCTGTAATCAGACCTGTAAGATAAAATCTTTATGGCCTAAACCAACCCATTTAATTTTCAACCTATTTTTCAAAATTAGCTGGACTGAGATTAATTTTTCCTGTCCAGAATTCTCTGTTAAAGCATATACATTTAATCAGTTATAATAATATTGCCTGACATAGATGTATATCTCTTTTCTGTCCCGCAGGACCCAATGTTGTAATATTTTTAACACAAGCAACTTTACAAATACATTTTTTAACACAAGCATCTGTACAAATCAGTGTAATAGTCAAATGACATAACATTCTTTACAAAACTCCAGCTAGCTATGCTGGCATATGTTATACATGCACTGCCATACTCTCCCTGGCACAGATGGCACTACCTCATATCATCACACCCTGACATTCATAAATTAAAATAAAAATTAAAATCAAAACTAGCTTTTGTGGTAAGTGTTCTTGAAGGTGTGATAGTCCTGACTTTTTACCATTTTTTGTGCTGCTTTGCTGTTAGAAGTCTGATCAGTGAAAAGTGTACTGTGGGAAAGTCCAACACTCTAACTTTCCTTTATTCTTACACTGCTGTGTTGCTCTGTAGGATGCTGCCTGTAAGTTTGGTGCCCCATTTGTTGTTTTTTAAAGCAACTGCTACATTGCTTCATTGTCACAATTAACAGAGCTGTTGAACAAAGCAGCTTGGCTAATATCAAAACGGGTTTCTCCTCTATGTAGGTGAATTATGTATATTCTTCCGAGGTAATGAGAAGTGTGGTTTAAGCATTCAGTTAGAAGAGACTGCTTCCTCACTATACTCTTTTACTCTTTTTTTTTCTTATGATCACTTGACTTTTATGACCTCTGCAGTTGCACTGCCCTGACATGGTATTACAAGAGGTTTTTTTTTACTGTGATATTTATAATGTTAACATTGTCTTGCCAGAGAGTACTTTTTCAAGAAATCATTACAAGTGTCTAAAGTATGAGGTTTAATCTAACAGAATACCATAATGAGGAACTTTTTTTTGTTTTTCTTTGTGTATTAACACATGTGCAATCTTTCTAGTTTACCATGACCTACTTCAGTCAATCATTTGCCTGAAATTATTGATATGACTTTTTTATTCTGAAATTATTACAGATAATCTTTCACCTAGGTGGTGATATTGCAATTTTTCATCAATAGTTTACCCACCCTAGGTGGTTCTTTGGACTTTATTACCTACCTAGAGGCTTGTTTCATCTCTCAGAAGTTGGACAACTTGTACCTGGTCTTTACATGAACCCCTGGCTCTAGTGAGACCTTTCTTTTTCTGCCAGACCTTATGTTTTGCTCACCTCACAATTTTAGTCTCTGCGTTACGTCATGTTTGTTTCATTAATCTAAATTCCTATTTTTTTCATGAACTTTAACATTTTTTATTGAAATAGAATTTAAAATCATTAAAATATGTACAAATAAATATGTGCAATATGACAGTGCTTTTAACCTAAAAATAAAATAAATCAAGAACACTGTAACAAATATTAAGATTTATCCCTAGTAAGACATAGCCAAATATTCTTGTCTACCTTAATAGGCAATGACAGCTTAACATTTAAGGCTGGCATAACGGTTAAGATGTTTACCTTATAGATGCAAAGTGCAGGGTTTGATTCTTGGATGGGGTAAATGGCTAGGCTTAAAATGGCCCATAAGGGCAGTTAGCTAGTACTAATCTATGAACCTATATCTTACTTTCTTGTCCAATAAGATTTTGCAGAAACAAGGAAGTTTAAAATTATTTACAAATTACCCAGTGTTAAATAAAATAAGATATCAATACACAGGAGGTTCAGGTTAAAAATTTACTAGTGTACACCAGGAGGCAAAAAACGTACAAGTACAGAATTTTGTCTGACATGAAACAGGAAGCACACAATTTTATATAGGTTTAACATTTAAGCTATGCCCACCTTACTGACATGGTATGTCACAGGGCATCTACATCACTTTTAGCTTACAGTCTGTTATTCATAAAGCTGTTGATGCTGTATATTTAAAAAAACTTTTCCTCTAGATACAATACGGCCTTGCTATCCAGCTGGTCAGACATAATGTCTTTCTGTAAAGTTACTTCTTCAAGGTTTCATATCAGTTCGAATACAATAGCAGATTCAGTCTTTTAATACACGTCTTTGTTCTCTGTTACACTTTCTCACACAGCTGCGTGCTATCTCAGTAATACATATACAAGGCCAAATCATTCCAACAGGAAAGAGCAGAATATTTCATTATTTCACACATTTAATTTCCTGACCCAGCAGATAATCACTTGTGAAAAGCATAAACATTAAAACTTGCTAAGCTAGCATTCTGCCAGGGTCAAAGATCAGCTTTGCTTCAAGCCACACTGCAGTTTCAAAACTACTTACATTTACACATGAATTAATCCCTACTGTTATATGATTAATAGAATAAAATGCATTATATACTACTTTGCTTTTAAACTAGCATTTCTCATATATTCAAATACACATTTTTCTAACATTTTCCCCCCATTAATACTTTTTATTCTATTTTGAAGTATGCATTGTGTCATTTCATCTCCTAACCTTTTCCACTTAGGATTTTCAGCTAGGTGAGTCATTCAATCTATACTTCAGAAAAAATGTCATCTGAGATCAATCTTTCAATCTCAATATCTTGGTACAAAGTTTCAGTAACAGATACATCAATAAAATCTTTGATTAATCTTTTCATGCAGGGAATTCCACAGCAAACACATGCTCCTATTAGGAGTATACCCACACAAATGGCAATCAGAATATTCATTAGGATGGAACCCCACCCCCCAAACAGATTCTGGAAAAAGTCCGTCAGTGGGTTTGGGTCTGGTTCAGTCATGGCTGATACTTGATGAATTACCTCTAGGTGGTTATTGATCTCATGATGATTGTCAGGAATATAAGCACAGCATTCTTCTTTGATAAGCGTGCACGTACCACCTCTCACCGCTAGGGTGAAGTCAAGAGCCATCCGATTTTGTAGCATTACTCATTACTTCGAGAAGTTTCAACAACTTCCTCAGCTCCCAGATCGATTTGACTGCTCCATAGGCTGGGAATATTCCTGCCCAGGATATAACACTGTCACTCAAGTCCATATGAGTCAATTCGCTTTTGTCTTTTACTGAATTGTGGTCTTTCCAGCCAGCTTCGATCTTTCCAACTGGATTCACAGGTTTTTCAACTGGACCTTTGGGCTTTCGGGCTGCTTCTCTCACGTTTCGTATCTTACCCAAAGGTAATTCTGCAGTATGTCTTATTGCCGGAACCAAATAACCCAAAAAACAACTGCCGGACCAATTCTCAGGTAACCATTTATATGCCTTTTTCCCACAAATAAAATAACAGTTTTCTACTTTAGTACTAATACGCATCAGCCCTGCATGAAACATTTTCTGATCTATAACTGACAATTGTTTAAACAAAACTGGATTTTTGCAAATGTCATTCATAGTTGTTTTCAATGAGTTCAAAATATGAGTCATAATTAGTATTGCAAAAAGTATTGCCATTATCATTCTTAATATAACATCGGTAAGATATGGTTATATTACAATTGCTCCAGCCCACCTGGAGGGTGTCATTTTTATAGAAACATACAACTCCTTTTGGTGTGACAGGTAAAAATAAAGCTATTTTGTCCTGTGATCTCACAGTTCCTGTATCGAAAAGTAAATTCTCCCAAGTTTCATTTATCCCCAAAGGGACAGCAGACATTATCAGTCCTCCATATGCTGTTGGTATAGATGTACAAACCCAGCAATTTGAAATGTTCATAGTCTCTGCATATACACGTTTCATGGCTAGGTATGTGTTAAAATTTGGATGCCAGTCTATAGACATTTCATCACGCCTTCCCACTTTCACTTGTGTGGTTGTGTGTAGGATAAACCACAACAAGAGGAAAATTGTCACAATTACAGTCAATAAATGTACACTCAACAAAATGATTATGCAACATCTCTGGGGTTGATCTAAATTTCTATTTGCTTTGTTTTTGGCCATCTCGGTCTGGTTGTGTATCAGTCACAAAGTTTTTATCAAGTTGAAAGTTCTTTACCGGTTTACAATGCGTCAAATGAACCCAGGACGTCCTCTCGGCCACTCTAACTGCAGTAGGCATTGCCAACAGAACCTGGTACGGTCCCTCCCACTTTGGACTCACCCAATTCTTCCTTTTCGTTACTTTCAGCCAAACCCATGACCCTGGGGCCAAGACTGCTTCCACCAGTCTGGTCTGTTCCTTATCTGAAAAAGAGTTAAACTGCAAAACAGATTTATTTGTTAACAGTTTCCTCATATAACTAGCTAATGAACTGTCAGCCTCTTGCTCTGCAGGCATGAGAGCTTTCCACTGAGGCACATAATATGCTCTCCCAAAAACCATTTCAAAGGGAGTCAAACCTTTTACATTTGGAACCGTTCTCATACTCAGCAGTGTTAAAGGCAGACAGTATATCCAATTCTTTTGGGTCTCCTCTACTAGCTTCCTAAGTTTACTTTTTAGGGTACCATTGTACCTTTCCACCAGTCCTGCTGACTGTGGGTGGTAGGCACAATGGTTCTTTAAGGAGATACCAAAAAATTTCCCAAGCTGGTGGATTGTCTGGTTCACAAAATGTGTGCCATTGTCACTATAAATCCTTTCCGGAATGCCAAATCTAGGGATTACTTCTTTTATCAGGGCTTTCGCCACTGTTGCTGCATCCGGGTTTTTGGTTGGAAAAGCTTCTACCCATTTAGAAAACATGTATACAATAACTAAACAAAACGTTTTCCCTTCACATTTATTCAATTCTATGAAATCCATGCAAATAGTATGGAACGGGTATGGTGGTATAGGAAAACTCCCTTGCTTGGTTTTAAATGCTCCTTGTGCATGGTGCTTGTTACAAGTATGACAAGCTGCACAAAATTTTTTTGTGTAGTTTGTGTATCCATATGTTTGGAATATTTGGTTTACTAACTGTACCATCCCCCCTGTTGAGACATGGCACTGCCCATGGCTCAACAAAGCTGCATGTCTAAATAAATTAGACGGCAATATCGTTTTTCTTTCTTTAGAAATGTACAGTCCATTCTCAAGAATTGCACCTCGTTTTACCCATTTTTGTTTTTCTGCTTTTGTAGTAAGCATCTGCATTGTTTTTAACATGTCTAAATCTAAAATCTCAGAGGGTTGTAATTCCTCATTTAAAAGTAAAGTTTCTGAGTCTGAGGCTGCTTGCTTTGCAGCTGCATCAGCTTGTGCATTGCCTTTTGAAATCTTATCCTGCTGTTTTGTATGAGCTACACATTTACAAATAGCTACTTTGGTAGGTAACTGAATAGATTCTAATAACTCCAAAATAAATTGCATGATTAATAGGTTTTCCACTAGATGTTATCATTCCTCTATTTTTCCATTGTTGTGCAAATACATGTACTGTAGAAAAAGCATACTGACTGTCAGTATATATGTTTACACACTTGTTTTTTGATAAAGTACATGCCCTCATCAAAGCTATCAATTCTGCTGCTTGTGCAGATAAGTTGTGTGGTAAGGATTGAGCTTCTAAAATTTCAGTGTCTGTAACTACTGCATACCCTACCAGATTCTTCCCTGTAGGACCCCTTCTGCATGAGCCATCCACGTAATATGTCACCTTGGCATTATCCAAGGGCATATCTGTGAGATCTTGTCTAGGTAAAGCTAACTGTTCAATTTCCTGCAGGCAGCTGTGTGGTGTGCCATCCACAGGAGTTGGGAGTAATGTTGATGGATTTAATGTCGTACATCGTTCAATTGTTATATGAGGTTGGCTCAGCAGTATAGTCATACACGAAAGATGTCTAGCAGGGGAAAGGTATGCCACTTTTTCTTGCAGTAAAATTATTGCAACTGCATGAGGCACTCTCAATGTGAGAGGGTGGAATAACACCACTGAGGCCGAAGCCTGTACTGCCATTGCAGCTGCAACTACTGCTTGTACACAGTGAGGCAAAGATTGCGCCACTGGATCCAACTGTGATGAATAATAGGCTATGGGGTGTTGCTTATCCCCATGTTGTTGCATCAGTACTGACGTCATACAATCTACGGTCTGAAAGAATCGTTTGTGATAATTTGGAAGTCCTAAAACTAATGAAGATGCTATCAACTGCTTCAACCTGCAGAAAGCCGTTTCTGCTTCGGGTGTCCATTGTAAGATATCTTGTGCTGCCATTGGTGTCTTATATATCAAGTCAGTCAGTGGAGCAGATTCCAAAGCATAATTTGGTATCCAGCTCAGACAAAAATTAGTTGTACCCAAGAAAGACATCATTTCCTTCTTGGTTGCTGGTTTAGGTGCTTGCAAAATTGCTGTTTTTCTTTCCTCATCTAGTATTCTACATTCATTGGATATTACATATCCCAAGTATCTAACTTGTTTTCTCCAAAGTTGTAACTTACTTTTGTTTACTTTGTGTCCTTGTGTTGCTAAAAATTGCAATAATGCTACAGTATCCTCCTTGCACTGTTGCTGGGTGGGAGCTGCTAGCAAGATGTCATCTACGTAAAGTAGAATTTGACTACCTCCCAGTGGGGTAAACCCTGCCAGGTTGCTAGCCATTTCTTGTGCAAATATTGTTGGACTCTCACAATATCCCTGTGGTAGTCAAGTATATGTATACCTTTTACCCTGAAATGTAAATGCAAACTAATATTGACTATCAGGATGTATAGGTATTGAAAATAAATCATTGCTAATATCTACCACAGAGAAATATTTCTGTTGCGGTTCTAAATCGTTTAACAAAGTATGTGGGTCTGGCACCTTAGGTGCTCTAGGTATTACTGCATTATTTACAGCTTGTAAATCTTGTACCATCCGCCATTCCCGTTTGCTTTTTAACAGGAAATAGGGTGTATTACATGGTGAATCAGGAGATTCTACCAGTACTCCTTCTTTGAGTAATGCTGCTATTATAGGCTTAATTCCTATTTCTGCATCCTTTCTCAAAGGGTATTGTCTTTTCTGTGGTCTAAAAGCTGACTTTGGGGTTATTGTAACTGGTCCTGCTGTTCGAATAAGTCCTACATCTGACTTGCCTGCTGACCAAAGAGTTGTTGGAATTTCACATAAGGCCTTTTCTTCTTCTTCTAATAAGAACGCTAATCAGCTGTCCTCACTAGATTGCAAGTGTACAGCTGGATGTGTCTGTGTTAACCAATTCAGTTTTTGTTTTTGTATCCCTTGTTCTGATAGTTCTAAATCAGTCTGTTTTTCCCATCTTGTTACTTTTTCTCCTAAGTCTGCCCATTTGACACTTTTGTTCTTTGTCAAGCTGACATGTGGTAACCAATTTGATCTATACAATGCAAGGAATTCTTGAGGTAACAAACAGCTAACTACACTGTTCCCCTCAGTATCCCAGTACAAAGTATGCAAAACCAATCTAGTTGCACGATTTCTAAACAATTCTTGCTCATACTCTCTATCAGGTCCTGGTGTAGTACAGTAGTATAGAGTACAGTGTAACAAATGCTGTCGATCAGTGTCGAGGGAGGGGGCTTTACTGATGGCTACATTCATCAGTTCCTTGGTTACTGCCCCTGGACCAGTCGTGACTAGGTCCTGGCTGTACCAGTAAAAAGTTTCACCCTCCGATCGCACTACAAAGGTATCCATTTGTCTCTGTGCCTCCATACCTTGTACAGTTGGAACTACTGCTATGCCAAATATCTGCATAAGGTCCCTGCCCAATAGGTTTACTGGACACTTTGCAGAAACAACAATTTTACTTCTCTGGGTCATACCTGAAACAGGGTCAGTTATTGCTATATCATGGGAAAGTGGTTCCCTGTATAGCTGTCCATTTATGCTTTTTACTAGTATATAATCAGGTGATTCTGAATGTTCTGGTAACTTGGAGGGGTGTATCAAAGTCCGTGATGCTCCTGAGTCACACAGGAATTTGACTTCCCTTCCCTCCACCAGAAGTGTAACTTCCGGTTTCGTATCTGCTAAGTAGAGCTCTAAACTCAATAATGCTAAGTCCAAAATTTCACTTTCTTCATCCTCCATATCTACTTGCACTTCCTCTACTCCTTCTATCACATTTACATTATTTTTTTGTTTATTAACTTTTCCTGATGATTTCTGACTTTCACATGATGTATCTTCACTATCATATAGTCAGTCCTCATCTCCCTTATCTTCTGTGATTACCTTTTTGTTTTGCCTACAATCCCTTGCTAGATGTCCCTTTTCCCACTTGAAGCATTCACCTCTCTTTTTTCTTTCTTCAAAATCTTCTGATCGTTTGTCAGACTGTTTGTTTCCCTGGGCATTCTTCTTGCTCTTTTTACCTGACTGTAATACAAATACTTCAGCTCCATCTTCAGCAGTGAAGACTTGCGCCTTCTTTTTCTTTTTACTATTAAAATGTCTTTCAGCATGTCTAGCGTATTCAAGTAAGGCTTGTAGCCTCCCTGTTCGATGGTCTATCATATGCTTCGTAATGAAGCTACTAATAGGTGCAATGCAACCTTTCAAAAATGCATTTTTTAATTGTTGTTCATACGGGGAATCATTTGTTTGGTTCTCAGGAACCGTCATACCACTAAGATTATTAAAACATTCTAATAATCTAGCATAGTATCCATCTATCATCTCATTTTCCTGTTGTATGCATTGATTAATGCAAGTCCAGTCTGCTCTAGGTTTCCATTTCTCAGAGATTCGGTCTGTCAGACCTTTCACTCTGTTGTCTAACTCTGCATCACTATGTGGGAGTGGTCTAAGCTCTGCATTACGAGGATTCCAGGTGCCACAAATCATGTGCCAATCTGGACCTATAATTTGTCTTACTACTTTTTCTACTTCTTCCCCATTCAAGTAGTAACTCAACCTCATGCCTTGTAAATCTTCTAAAAATTTCATAAAATTAACTTTCGGATGGGGATTCCCTCAGTAGCCTTCTGGATATCTTCCGGTGTCCATGGTCTATATACTAAGAGTGTTGGATCCTGCCCTTCCTGTCCTGCCTGACGATTTGGGCATATTTCTTCCTCACTCTCATCCTGTAGATTTCTCTCTATCTGATATAATTCTGTGTCCCTCTGTGTTTTACGTGTTCGGGACCTAGTTTCAATAGGATCTCTAACAAATGGTTGTGGTCTTGCTGAAACTTCAGGATAACGCGGAGGCGGACCAGCCTGTCCACTCACTTCATATCCTGAAAAGGGTATGGGAGGGGCAAGGAGGAGGAGGAGGAGCTGTTGCTATTACCAAGTTATTATCCTCTTTGTCTAAAAATAATGTTTTTGAATTTTTAAGCTTCTGTTCTCTACGATTTGCTTCCTCAATCCACCTGTGTGCCTGAGGAATGCCTAATTGGCGTTGCTTTTTTGCCTGACCTCCCGCATCAGATTTAAGCTGTTTAAGGAGTTTCACTAGTGAAGTTTTATCTAGTTTACCATCAAATTCATATTTACTCACCCATTTCGTATAATACCTAACGTTATCAGAACGTTGTAATTGCATTTATTTTGCTTCTTCGGTTATGGGTGGATCTCGCGATGTTTTAGTGCACTGATTACCCATGTCAAAGAAAATGTTACGTAACCCTTTTTATCACGTGATATCAAGTTCTCAGTTCCTGTTCACAGTTTATCTAGAATAACTGCCTACCTTATTCTGTTACCCTGATCTATGACCAAATATACAGTACTTCCTTTTGTCCCTGATCTGCAAAACAAATCTTGACAACAATATACTGTAACCTAGTCCCTGATCTAAAACAGAAAAAAGGCAAATTCTTCCTACCTGAGCCTCCGGTATTGAGAAAGTCCAAGTTCCGCTTTTCGGCCACAGATCAGAAAGTGGCCAGCCTCTTTACACGACAATTCAGTCGGAGGTCTTTTCACTCAAGAAGAACCATTTCGGTAACTTCTCCTGTGCAGTATTCGACCACCGATACGCTCTGATCTACAGCTTACCAAGGGAATTCCATCTGCGAAGGACCAAACTGTTAAATAAAATAAGATATCAATACACAGGAGGTTCAGGTTAAAAAGTTCTCTAGTGTACACCAGGAGGCAAAAAATGTACAAGTACAGAATTTTGTCTGACATGAAACAGGAAGCACACAATTTTATATAGGTTTAACATTTAAGCTATGCCCACCTTACTGACGTGGTATGTCACAGGGCATCTACATCACTTTTAGCTTACAGTCTGTTATTCATAAAGCTGTTGATGCTGTATATTTAAAAAAACTTTTCCTCTAGATACAATACGGCCTTGCTATCCAGCTGGTCAGACATAATGTCTTTCTGTAAAGTTACTTCTTCAAGGTTTCATATCAGTTCGAATACAATAGCAGATTCAATCTTTTAATACAAGTCTTTGTTCTCTGTTACACTTTCTCACACAGCTGTGTGCTATCTCAGTAATACATATACAAGGCCAAATCATTCCAACAGGAAAGAGCAGAAGATTTCATTATTTCACACATTTAATTTCCTGACCCAGCAGATAATCACTTGTGAAAAGCATAAACATTAAAACTTGCTAAGCTAGCATTCTGCCAGGGTCAAATATCAGCTTTGCTTCAAGCCACACTGCAGTTTCAAAACTACTTACATTTACACATGAATTAATCCCTACTGTTATATGATTAATAGAATAAAATGCATTATATACTACTTTGCTTTTAAACTAGCATTTCTCATATATTCAAATACACATTTTTGTAACACCCAGCAAGCACTCAAACTAACAATCCAAGAAGCACAACAACCACTTAAGGTAATAAAATGCTAGCTAGATCAAATAAGTCATAGTTGGAGCAAGGTGATCAGTTCATAAAAGCTGGTATAATTCAAAAGGCAGAAAGAGCATCATGTCAGTTGGGAATCACCATTGTGGAAACTTCAGAGTGTTATCCTTAGATATTCTCCCTTGCCACTATAGAAGCTAACCAGGGAGCGCATTTCTGTAGAATGTTCTTACCTTTTCCTGATTTGTTGTTATACTTTTCCTCATCTCTCATGAGATCAGTAATCAGTTCCTCAGGTTCACTGATTTTGATTTACCAGACCCTTTTCTAATGTCTTGTTGTACATTTCTTTGCCACTAAGGTTATTAATGCCAATCGTGACCTTTTCTTGCCAGTTACTTAACATTCTGCTGCTAACTGTGGAGACAAAATCAACTCTTGGTGCACTATCAGATGAATTAGTGGTTGTAAAGATTCTCTAATGGTCACTAACCTAAGGCAATTATAAAAGCCGTGGATCCAGTCATCTAGTTATGTTGAATTACATTTCCAACAGGAGGCACTCATCCCATGAAACATCCTGAAAAGCTTGGCAGGGATATAAAAGTATTTGTGAAGATATTTCCACACACAAATGCAGAACCTCATTGCCTTTGTTACCTTAGCTGTTAGTAGAACACCCTGGGGCCATATGTTTAAATCAGTTGGTGGATTTTTGTCTTTTCCCAACATTTCATTAATCTCAGTTGAGTATTAAGCATCATTACTCCTAGAGCTTTACATAGTTGAGAGACAGACCAATGGAAAAATATTGTCTTTGCCCCATTCCTTTTATCATATTTACTAGTTAAGCATTACACAGTTCTTCTTGTTTATACCATCTTAAAGTCCTTGGTCTTCTGGTAAGACCCAAATAATAGATCTTATGGTGTGGTACAAAGTCATATTTACCCTGAGTCTGTGGCACAGGAGTAACTGCTCTTCATACACTAACTGATACCAATTACTTAGGGGAGTTTTCAACTCATACCATAGTTTATGTATGCCATGTTTATCTTTGCTGTAAGTTTTTGGCTCATACCATAATTTATGTATTCAATATCTATCTTTTTCTGTAAATTCACCCCCAAATTGGCAATATCCCTTCTCCAATTATGGCTAAATATTAGTTTTGAAACATTGTCTGGAGTTCTTTTTCCAAAAATCTCAAGAACGCTGGGGGATTGCATACATGATTTTCCCCTAGCAAGAATTCCTGTCTATTTATGTGTTCCTGAAGCCCTGTCTCTTAACATGCCTCTAGATTGCTTGATATGAGTCAATAACTATCCTGAACAGCAACACCAGGGTTACTGTCCCCACCTCTGTAGCACTCCAGGTCTGGATCTGCTAGACCCCACCCCCCACCCACCCCTAACCTTCTGAAGGGTTAATTTCTCCCAATCTACTCTTGGGAGTGATTCATCCTAAATAAATGTTCTCATCCATTGTGTTAATCTTCCTAATTAACTGAGTTCAGGCTGGTGGCTCATTGCCATTATGTTGTATAAATGGCAAATGAAAGGCAAACCAGTTCAAAACCTGAATCTTTTAATCTATTTCTAACATTAAGCCCTTCCATTTCACAAAATGAGATTGAATTTTAAGAAAATGTTTCCTGGTATGTTAATTTCATTGATCTTTCTGTCTTTTTCCCAGCCATACCTCCAGGTACTTCAACTTGTTAGGATTTTGTAGCCCAAAATTCTACCAAAGACTCAAGCCAACTCAGAAATACAGGGTGTATCCATGTCCAGTTATGTAAGTATCAAAAGAACATAATCAGTAAACAGTGAGATCTAGAGATCCCCACCATACCTCTCAATCTCTTAGAGCAAGAAATCTGGTCAAAGCCATCAATAATGAGGGGACAAAGGCCAAAAAATAAATAGGGACCTTTGTTAAATATTGCTCTTACAAACTTTGAAATTTGATAGAATAGCAGGTTTTGCATTAACATGAATTTTCTGAAGGGTACGAAGTCTGAAACTCAAATGTCTGTCATTATTTTCTGACTTTAACCCTCAATGATTTGCCACTGATTTTCTGGAAAACCACAAATTTATGAGAAATAGACCAAAAATATGAGGCAAAAATCTGGACGTTCTGTGAAAATCTGTACAGTTGAGAGGTATGACCTTCACTTAGCCTTTGATAGCCTCAAAGAAGTATTGTCATATCCCTTGAGCAAATGGTTCCAAATATAAAGCAAATAAGAGAGGTGTAGATCAATGTTTGTATGTACCTTTAAGAAGCTATCCAAGGGCTTGCACAAGTGTATAAATACTGAGCACATCAAAGCTAGACTGCCATTTTGTAGTAAGCCATTGAGATGTAAGCATGTATGTATGTAAGGTCTGTCTGTTAGACAGTTCATTTGTATTTTATGCATGCTATCCATCCTGGTGTGTTTCTATGTATTAAAGCATCTAAACAAACCCACCATCCTGCTTGTCGTCTATGTTAGAGAGAGACGAGCAACATGGTGTCAAAAATGGCATGTCTAAAGAGCATGAAGTTAGAGGTGGCATGGCTAAAATGACTTAAAGCACTTGCTTGGGACTGGTGGAGTATACAGCAGTGAATCATCCCTAAAATGTGCATACTTCACAAAACAGGTCAGAAATGAATTTCAGGTATTAAAACTTGCTCAGCACTATTTCTTATTCATAAAATATGAAATGAGGCATACAGAACATTCTACATGATATTCGCATAATATTTGAATTACTACGGGAAATGTTTGAAATAACATCTGAATTGCACAAAACAAATAAAATAAAGGGAAACAACAGCATTTTTCACAAAGCATGCATTTTTGTATTAAGCAAAGATATCCAAGTCATCAGAAGTGTATAAAGTGTTTGCATGTTTGTACAGTATTACAGTAAATTTATTTCACAAAAGTACAGCCATTATAGGGCATAGTTTGTAGAATACAGCCATTACAGAGCACATTTCGCAAAGTATGGTATTTCAGAGTAGATTGTGCATTTGAATGTTATTACAAGTTCACAGAACAGTTTGCTTGTACATAATTACAAGGGCCATATTTTCAGTGTGTTTGTGCATACTTTGTGGCATGGCAGATGGATTTCAAAAACCCAGTGCACTTGTATTTGACAGTAATATTGCAGAGAACTGAAGAGTGTTTGAGCAAGAGTACAACATTTTCATACAGGCTGCATTTTCTAATAAAGATGACCGTACAAAGGCATTTATTCTACTTAATTTAGCTGGGTTGGAAGCCATTGAAAGGGAACATTAATTTCTGTATGCACCTGCTATCTATACCAGAAAGGGGGAAAACCATCATATTGTTTGTACAGGCTGAGTCAAGGGAGGACCCAGAGTGATTAAAATGGCATTTTAGAGAAAAGTGTAACCCCCAGACAAATGTTACAATGGAAAGGCACTTATTTTACACAAGGGATCAAAAGCCTGGTGAAACTTTTGCAACATATATAACTGACCTGAGAAACAAGGCTAAAATATGCAGATTTGGTGATTTAAGGGACGAATTGATAAAAAAACAGACTTGTATATGGTATTAAAGATAATGCTGTGAGAAATATTTTGCTTTGTGACAGTGATTTAACTTTGAATAAGGCCATTGAGATTTGTCAGATATACGAGCTCACAGAAAAGCACACAAATATGCTTACAAATGAGAACAGTTCTAGAAGGCACAGTGATAAAACTCAAGTTGATAGCATGCACCAAGTAGTTAAAATAAACAGACCCAAGCACATGGCAGCAACTGTAGCCCCTGCAGCACTCACTAGTAAACCCCAGAACTTTCTAGCAAATTCCAGAATTTGCACAGTCTCAGTGAAGTATAAGAGTGAGTCAGCAAACTCAATGCATGGACCCCAACCTAGTTTCATTGCCAACTGTTGTAATTGTATAAGAAAAAAGAATGGATGTGCCACCTCTTGCTCTCAAATATTTAAATAACTGAAATACTCTTAGTACAAACCACAGTTTAGGTGGAAGCTTGGTAGCGCTTGTGCTTACTGTTGTAATTGTGGTGGAAGTCATGAATCTAAAAGGGAAAAATGTTTAGCTTTTGGTCAGCAATGCCACAAATGCAATACATGGAATCAATTCAAAAGGTTTTGTAAACCAAAAGGCCCACATTCTTTTATTAAAAGGGAACATTTTAAGAAATGATTTGATCAATTAGAAAGCTGCATCCATACTTTTTATGTTGATAGTGTGTCAGCACTTCATGAAACAGTCAATGCAGTAGATTTAATGGCAAAGAATGAAGTATTTTGTAATGTTCGGATAAATGACAAACCCACAGAGCTCAAAGTTGACACAGGTTCCAAGTGCAATGTTATGTCAGCAGAAACATTTTCAAGAGTTTGTCATGGTGAGAAGCTTGATTTGGCAAGGTGTGCGATGCTTGTTGCTTATGCAGGTGAAGAAATTCAAACCGAAGGCTCAATATTGCTTTCATGTTATGCTGCTGGAAGAAGCTACGACTTATTTTATGTGGTCAAGCGGCACGTCCAGTAATTATTAGGGCTTAGAGACAGTTTGAAAATGGGACTGCATTCATTTAATACGGAAGTCCATCATGTTAGCTTAAAAGGCCATTACTCTAATTTCACCCAATACATTCTTTCTACCTATGCTGATCTTTTTGAAGACAAACTAGATAAACTTCCAGTTGTGTACTCCATGAAGTTAGACCCAGAGGTCAGTTCAGTTATCAGGCTAGCACATAAAGTTCCAATAGCCGTGCAGGACAGAGTTAAAGCTGAGCTAGATAAAATGGTGTGATGAGGTGTGATTTGTCCAGTTGAAACTCCAACTGAATGGGTATCTTACATGGTGGTAGCTGATAAGAAAAGCTCAGATGGCATCAGAATATGTATTGATCCAGAAGATTTGAACAAAGCACTAAAAAGACCTCATCATCCAATGTGCACAGTCGAAAAAGTCACAACCTTGATGCCAAATGCCACTATTTTTTTCTGTCTTAGATGCAGAGTTCATTTTGGCAAATTCAGCTTGACAAGAAATCCTCATTGCTAACTACTTTCAGTACTCCGTTTGGAAGGTATAGATTTTTGAGAATGTCATTTGGGATAAATTCTGCAAGTGAAATATTTCAATGTGCAATGGATCACATTTTTTCTGGGTATCCTTGTGCTACCATAGTAGATGACATACTAGTAAGAAGTCATGATGAAGCTGAACATGACAGAAACCTCAGAAAAGTTCTGAAAAGGGCACATCATGTGAATATTTAGCTTAATCCACACAAATGCAAATTCAGGCTACAAGAAGTCACTTATGTTGGTCATTTATTTACCATTTCAGGCTTATGACCAGACCCTTCAAAGCAAACAGCCATTCTTGAGATATCAGCTCCAGACAAATTTCAAGCCCTGCACCATTTTCTTGGCATGGTCAACTACCTAGGCAAGTTCATTCCAGACTTAAGCCAACTTTCAGCACCAGTCAGAGAGCTGACACATAAAGATGTATCCTGGTCTTGTTTAGAGCAACACCAAAGAGCATTTGATGTCTTGAAACAGAGAATTGCAAGTCCGCCAACTCTCAGATACTATGATGTTCACATACCAGTTACACTTTCCTGTGATGCTTCAAAATTTGGTCTTGGTGCAATCATTCTACAAGAGGATCAACCTGTTGCCTATGCATCGAGAACTCTTACCCAAACTAAATGCAGTATGTCCAGATTGAGAAAGAGCTTTTGGCAATTGTGTTTGCATGTTCAAAGTTCAAAGATTATGTTTATGGTAGACCTATCGAGACCACCAACCTTTAGTCACTATCTTGAGAAAGCCTATGCATTCAGCTCCAACCTGACTGTAATGTATGATGCTGAGATTGCAAAAGTATAATTTCAGTCTTGTCTACAAGAAAGGCAAACTTCTTTATCTTGCTGATACATTATCCAGATTGCCCAGAAACACCACAAAACAGCATAAGAATGAGAACCTTGATTTTTGGAGTCATAGAAATAAGATATTTTTCTTCCTCCTGTCTTGAAGAGTTGAGACATCACACAGCCAGAGATCCAGTTTTACAGAGGCTTAACCAATTTATCAATCAAGGATGGCTGTCAAAGCAATCTAGTTTACTTCAAGAAGTGCAACCTTATTTTCCATACAGAGATGAGATTTTGTCTGACAATGGTATCATTATGAAAGGTCCAAAAGTAATTGTTTCAAAGTTCTTGCAACAAGAGTACATTACTATCCTGCATCATGGTCACCCAGGTACCAACTCTACCCAAAAAAGTCCGAGAGAACTAGTCTTTTGGCCTTCTATGTCACAAGACATTGAGAGAGCACTTTCATCTTGTTCTGTCTAGTAGTACAAAGCCACATCAACAGAAGGAACCAGATTCCAGAATCAGCTAAACCAGATTCCAGAATTACCTTGGTTGACAGTAGCCATGGACATTTTCAAGTTGACTGGTCAACATTATTTGGTGTTAGTAGACTCTTACTCCAACTAGTTTGAGATTGACTGACTTCCTAATCTTGTATCCAGCACTGTTATTACTAAGATGAAGCGTCATTTTGCTGTACATGGTAGTCCACACAAAGTTATTTTTGACAATGACACACAGTTTACAAGCCAGCAGTTCAGAAGATTTGCTGAAGAATGGAACTTTACTCATGTCACGATAGCCCTGAGTAACTGCGGTCAACTGGTTTGGCAGAACGTGCAGTTCAGAATGCAAAACAGTTACTTGAAAAATCAAAAAGCGATAATATCAAAAAGAGATAATACTGATGTTTTCCTGAATCTCTTGAATCTCAGAAATGTTCCTCGTGATAAAACATCTTGGTTTACCTGCTCAGAGACTTCTGTTGAGACAAACCAGAACCACATTACCAATTAGCAGTCAACTGTCAGTTCCATGTGTCAAGAACAACAGGTCAGTGAAAACCAATCTGTTGAAGAAGTGCTTAACCCAGAAGTCCTTCAGTGATAAAACCAGCAAACTGCTCAAACCATTACGAAAAGGAGAAGTGCTAAGGATGAAAACGTCCAGAGGCTATAATCAGATTGGTGTTGTAAAGAATATTTGCCCATAGCTGAGATCATACATTGTGGAATCACAAAGAGCAGAGTTTAGGTGGAATTAGAAAGATCTGAGACTGGTGTCTGAGCCTATGCTGCAGCACATAGCCTGTGAGAAAGACTCTATCTCAGAGTGAGTTGTCTGTTGCTCCAATTCCAGAGGAAGCTCCAGAGGACATTCACATTCCTGTGACAAATCCAGAAGTTCCTGATACAAGTTGTGCACCGCAGACTGTCCCTGTTGCTAAATTTAGTCCAGATTGTTATGTTACAAGATATGGTCGCCTCTCTAAACCCTGTAACAGATATGAAGCAACTGGGACATGAACATTGTGTTTTGTTTCTGTCTATAGTAATGCATGTAATGATGTTTTTGCAAAGGACAATCATTTTAAGAGGGAGGATGTAGATCGATGTGTGTGTATGTACCTTTAAGAAGCTATCCAAGGGCTTGCACAAGTGTATAAATACTGAGCATGTGCAAGTTAGACTGCCATTTTGTAGTAAGCCTTTGAGATGTAAGCATATATGTATGTAAGGTCTGTCTGTTAGCCAGTTTGTCTGTATTTTATGATGCTGCTATCCATCCTGATGTGCTTCTATGTATTAAAGCATCTAAATGAAACCCCCCCTGCTTTTCATCTATGTTAGAGAGAGAGAGATGAGTGACAAAAGGGGAAAGTGGACACCCCAGCCTCATCTTACAAAATAACTTGAAAAATGGAGATATATCGACAGATATATTGACTTTCAGTTTTGAATTCTCATATATTCTTCTTAATATGAGAATGAGCTGCTCTGAGAAACCAAATTTAACCCACCCTTGTAACAAACAGTCACACCTTACTTTGTGAAATGTCTTCTCTGCTTCTAGGCTAAGGATTACCAGGGCAGAGTAAGTTTCTTGTGTCTCCTCCCCCAAAATCACCATTGTTCTTAAGATATTATCATATATAGTACAACCCTTCAGAAAGCCACATTTGTCAATATGGACCAAATGAGGCAATAAATATGCCAGACACGTGGCTAAAATATTCATGAAAATCTTGTAGTCATGACTGAGTATTGAAACTGGCCTCAATGAGGCTGACCAGGTGGGGTCTCTTCCTTCATTCCTGATTACTACCATCACTTTCTGCTTCCATGAGAGAAGTATTTCAGTCCTCTGCAGGATGACATTCATTAGTTTAAGAAATAAATCCTCAGGACTGGTTTCCATTAAACAGCAGACTTCAATTGGAAGCCCATACAGTCCAAAGGATTGACCTCTTCTTGTTCTCTAAGAACTTGTCTGAGCTCATTCCTTGTTATATCTACATCATGTTTAACTTGGGCAGTATCAGCTTATCAAAATACTTCTCCATTTACTCTTGATGCCTCAATATAACTTCCAAAGGGGCATATAATTCTTTGTAATATTCCAAGAAAATCCTAAGTATTCCCTGAGGGTAACCTCTATCCTCAGCATTGTTTCATCTCTTAATTTAGTAACCATTCTATCTTTTTCTGCCTAATTTAACAGTTGATGATTTGAGTACCTTGAGAAAATTAGTATAATGTATCACTTAAATCGAGTGTCTCTGAAAGATTATCTTCTTTTCTATATAGTTTTGGATGCTAGGCTTCATTTCTCTGTCCCTGGCCCCTTCTTGCTCTGTCTAAGGTTATGTCTTGAGTTGTAGATTTCTGAACTCATGAACTAATTGCTCATGCTGCACTCTCTCTGAAACTTGAACTAATCTCAAATATTGAACAACATTCACCCTGAAACTGGTTTTGAAATCATCCCATTTCACTGAGGTGACATCTGCAAAGACAGCCCCTTTCTCTTTTAACATCGCCAAGCACCAGATGTTGAAGTCAGGACTATCTATCCATAACATGGAATCCTTCAGTGCTTCTGTTGTGGTTCATGCATTTCTCTCAGTAAGTTAATAACTAATGGGAGATGTTCAGAGAAACACACATCACCTACTGATATTCCTTTATTCAGATGAACCTTCTTTCCTGTATAGGCTTGGTCTGTCCATGACCAGTGTTTATGTCTGTGTGAGTAATGGGTGAATCCCTGTTCTTAATTCTCTTTGTCAACTATCTGCCATGTATCCACCCAAACTATTGATTTCCTAGGTATTTGCCTTGCTGGGTCAATCTTTTCCTTCCTGGCCCACCATAAACTCCATCCATTGCTGTTGTTAAGTTCCAATAGCCCACCGCTAACATTGAATGTTCAGCAAACACAACTATCACTGCCAAAATATGAGATATGAGCCATCTCCCTCTCTTTCACACCTGGGGGGGGGGTACAGAAAGAAGCCAAGGTTATTTTTATGAGTCTCTATATCCCTTTACAGCTGCATATCTTCCTTTGTCATCAGTTAAAACAATTTCTACCTGAAAGTGAAGGTGCATAGGTAAGAGAATGGCTGCTCCTTTGTTTCCTATCTCTCATAAGAACATACTCCTCTGAGTAGAAAGCCACCCTGCTGGAGTTTTAAATGCTCCAGTTGATATACCTGGGTTTCCTTCAAAGTAATTACTGTTGGCTTAAAATGTTTAATAGCATAAAGACCTTGTCCCTTTTCACTGGGTGATTCATTCCTTTTACATTCCAGGACAGGATTGACCACTGTGTACCATAATTACTTGTTATCATATTCTTGTACAAGAATCATTACTATTACTATACAGACTTCCCCTCTCATCACAGTGTGGATTTCCTCCACAATGTAAACCACATTTATCTTTTTACATAAAATAACCTTTGTATTTGCCCTATCCCATAACATTCTTGTTAGTACCATATGTTTCTTAAAAATGCTCAGACTTTTCCTAAGCAAAATCATTTTTTGTTTAAATAGAAAATCAAGAGAAAAAACAATTGTGATAACTATTATACAAGTTATATATATATATATATATATATATATATATATATATATATATATATATATATATATATATATATATATATTAGTTGAACATGTACTTCCAAGTTGGGGGTAAAGGCTGCTATATAATTTGTTACTCTTAGCACCTTTCTCAGGTAACTGATTGGTAGAAGCATACTGTAATGCATAGGAGATATTGCATTTAAGCTCCCCACCATAAAACCAAGAAATCAAAAAATTTCAAAAGAGAGATAGCATAATAATTTCAGCTTTGCCTACTTTTAAAAGTGACACTCCACATTATCATTGTTATTGTATTACATGTATAATATAGTTATTAACCTGGATGAGCAAGCTATTTGCATTTCCCATCGACATCATTGAGGAACAATGTGTTAACCAATTAAGCAAATCAAAAGCAGCACCGGATTGCATTATTTAGGTTCATCGTTTCATAGGTAGGTACTAGGCTATTGGCCCTAGGGCCTATATAAGCCTAGCCAAACAGTATCCTGGCTTTTGCCACCCAAGAGAATTATTATCCTGTGCCCCTGTCAAGCAGAACCACAGAAGTGATCCCTGGGGAGAATTTCCTATCTCCCATCCAATCATCAAGATTTTTCTTGAAGAGTGCTAATGAGGAGCTTTGTTTGACATAGATAGGTAGTCTGTTCCAGAGTATGGGAAGTCTCTGGGACAGGAATCTATCCCTCCAGCATGTTCTGTTTATTGTGGTGACAAGGTTTAGGTCCCTAGAGTGTGTAGCTCGGAGGGATTGGGATTTCTTTAAGTGGAGCATGTCCAACAGCTCTGGGTTTGACATAGCTTTGTATGTTAGGCAGAGATCGCCTCTGAGTAGGCAATATGTGACAGAGTAAAGCTGGAGTTTTTTGAGATGATCTGCATAGGTCATCTGTTTGAGGCTGGTAATCCTCTTTGTGAGGTATTTCTGTGGGTTTTCCAGTTGTTGTAGATGTCTTGTGAGGTACATACCAAAAGGGGCATTGTACTCTATAATGGGTCTAATGAGTGATGAGTAGAGGGGAACAATGACCTCTTTTTTCCTGGATGAGAAACCTTTTGTGATGAGGTGTGCCATGTAGAAGGATTTCCTGACTACTGTGGTGATGTGATTATCAAAGGAGAGACTACTGTCCACCTGTGTCCCAAGGTCTCTTATCACACTTTCGGTGTTAAGTAGACTACTGCCTATGTGGTAGTTCATGAGTACAGAGTTTTTACCAAAAGGGATGACAATGCACTTTTTGGCATTGAGCTTGAGGCCATGGCTTTGAAACTAGGCATCTGTCTCAGTGAGGCCCTTTTGTAGGATGTCCACATCATTAGGAGTTTTGATTATAGCTCCTAGTTTGCAGTCATCTGCGAACTTTGTTAGCCAAAGACCTTCTGTGTTAGCCTGTACTTCAGAGAAGTAGATACCAAACAGGAGAGGACCTAGGACTGAACCCTGTGGTTCTCCACTTGTCACTGGTCTGAAGTTGGATTTAGAGTCTGCTACTTTCACAGTGTAGGTTCTGTCAGTGAGCCAGTTGGCAACCCATCTTGTGACTTAGGGATTTATACCTAGTTTATTGAGTTTATCTATAATTCCAGAGTGGGGGATGGTGTTGAAAGCCTTGGCGAGATCTAGATAGGCTGTGTGAACCACCTTATCCTCATCTACGGCTTTGGTGACCGCTTCAAAGAAGTCTATCAGGTTTAGGAGACATGATCTGCCTTTTACAAACCCAAACTGGATAGGGTCCAGAGTTTGGAGATTACCAATGTCATTGTTTATAAGTTCCATGATGATACATTCCAGAGCCTTGCAGACCAGGCTCATCAGGCTAATGGGGCAGTAGTTCCCAGGGTCCATGGTGGCTCCCCCTTTGTGGAGTGGGATAACCGTTGCTGTGTGCCATTCAGTGGGCACAAAGCTTGAGGTGAGGCTATGATTGAACATGGTACTTAGGTGGGATGCCAGTTCATTCTGTAGTTCATGTAGAACGCAGCCTGGGATGTTGTCAGGTCCCATGGATGCTGTGTTCCTGGCTTTGGAGAGTGTGTTTTTTACCTGTGCAGCTGTGATTACAGGAACTTTGCATTCTTCTGGTATAGAGATGGGCCCTTTTTGGGATGAGAGGGGTAAAGTTAGCAGTGAACCTATCTGCCAGGATGTTGGCAATATCAGTTGGTTCTGTATATTTAGTGCCATTGTGCTGTAACTCAGAGCAGATCTGAGTGTTGCCATTGAGATTCTTGACATAGCTATAGAATGCTTTGTGGTTGTCTTTAGAATCAGTGATGATTTTGTTTTTCTAACTAGCTTTGGAGTATTTTATGAGGGATCTCAGCTTCTTACTACGGCTGACCACAGAATTCCTCCAATCATGGGATTTTACTCTTTTTTGCAACATTTTCTTTCTTCTGTTGTAGAGTTTGTTTATGGCAGGGGACCACCAGACTGGCTTCCTTTTTTTGGAGGATAGCATCTTGGTTCTGTTAGGGATTGCATGATTCATGAACTCGTGTAAGTGCTTATAAAATGCAATTGTATAGGATTCAGCAGTAATACGTCTATTGTCTGTCAGCATGGGTGTCGTGAAGTTTGCCACTTCTGTCTTAAGAAGCGTGAAGTTGGCTTTGGAGAAACTTTTTACGGTGGGTTCCCTAACTGGGGGTGGGGGTGGGATGTGGATGTCTAGGGTGATTTGCTTGTGGTCGGATCTGACCAACAAGGAACTGACCTCTGGTGTAGAACACTGGCTGCCCATGTTGGTAATGACCAGGTCTAGGATATTGCTGCCCCTGGTGGGGGTGTGGATAAGTTGATCCAAGGCGTTGGAATTTATGAATTCCAGAAAATGTTAAGCACAAGAGATGGTACATGAGTAGTTTTCTCGGTTAATGGTGGGGTAGTTGAAATTGCCCATTATTAGGGTGTTAGGTTGTACCCTAATATTGTCCAGTGTATCAAGAAATGAGGAGTAGGAATACTGGGTCATGGTGGGGGATCTGTAGCAAGCTCCAATTTGGATTGCGGTCTTGCCCAGAGTTAGTTGCACTTGGATAATCTCGGATGTATTATGCTGAGCAACTAGCCTGGAGGTGTGGATATCCTTAATGAATATGGAGACACCTCTGCATTTAGTGCTTCGGTCCAGGTTAGGTGGCTAAAAAGTGTGGTATGAATTATAGCCTGGTAATGCAGGGGTGCTCTTTGGAGCCATGAACTAGGTCACTGTCACTGCACAGATGTCGATGTTCCCCATTTTAAGGAGTGCCTCGAGTGAGTGCATTTTCAGGTTTAGACTTCTAGCATTAAGCAGCATTACTCTCAGATTTTGCTTGCTTGTACCTGTTACAGTGGTGAATTAGTTATTTCAATCTTGCCTAAAAAAGGCACTATAGGGGTGGCAAGAGCCTTAGCCAGTATCTGGAATCCCAAGGGTGAGAGGTGCAGGCCATCTCTGGCAAAGCATCGTGGTTTGTCAGTCATGTCATCCCAGGCAGACAGATACTGGATCTCCTTAGAATGACACCAAAAGCTTAGCCAATTGTTGAAGTCAATCATTTTGTCCTTGTACTGTGGTATAATTCTGGATGATGGTAGGATGCTACTCAGGGCTAGGGTCATACCTGCCTGGGCTACAAGATCGGACAGCTCCTCCAAGTCTCTTTTCATGTAGTCCGGGGAGGTGCATCTCAGGTCATTCACACCAACATGGACAATGACAGAGTCACATTTGTACTTGTTGTGGAGTGACCTGAGTGCATGCATTATGTGGAGGATCATGGCACCTGACAGGCAGCTGACAGTAACTTTCTCCTTGTTTAGCCTGTTGAGTGGATCATCAGTGTGCCTGACTATAGAGTCACCTATGACTAAAGTGTTGGGTACGTTGTTATGCCTTATGGGCTGTGGTTGAGTGGCACACTGAGTTTGTGGGCTATGTGTCATTTGGGTTGTGTTGGGGGGAAGAGGTTGCTTGCATCTCTGATTTGGAGGTCCCTGTTGCTTGGGAAGATTATTTTTGAGAGCCTCTGGGAATGTAGGTGTGTGTTTTTGTGTGTGTTTTGGTGGTGTAGGTTTTGAGGGACTATGTGATCAGTGTGGTGTGGTGTGGTGCAAGTGTTTACCTTCACCTCTTGACTGTCTAGTCCAGTCTTGGGTGAAGAGAGCTTTGCTTCCAGTTTGGCTATATAAGTGCATCTCTCACAGGTTGTAGTGTTGGGTGGTAGGAGGAGAGGGTTGTCTGTATACATGAGGCAATTGCTGCATTGCTTCAAGATGCCCAGATTCATCAGGTAGACAGGAGAAAACACCGAGAGCTGACCCTTAGACATGCCTGGATAGGTGCTTATTTATTAAGTACTAAAAACTATTTTCCTCTAGACAAGTGAGGAAAGTTGAGTGCTGTAGTAATTTGTAGCTTATTTAGTGCTTTCAATGAGTTCTGGATAAGTACTGAGTTCCAAGAAACAGATTAGAAAACTGGCTAGTTCTGAGAAACAAAATTAAGCTAGAAGGCTTCCCTCCAACACAGAAAGGCTTGGGGGCTCAGAAGCTTACAAACAGTCCTGGATACAGCAAATCTGTATCTGTACTAGACGACTTACAGGAAAGGCAGGAAACAAGCTTAGAAAATATTTTTTTCTAATTTCAGTTCTAAATGATTTAAATTCCTATGAAATGTTCCTGTAAGTGTTAATGAATAGCTCTGTCACTCAACATTTATGAAAATTACTCAATACAGTCTACCTTTGTTGTCTAGCAGAAATAATCAAGGCCACTCATTCTCTAAGGTCTTACTAGTTCTTGAAGAGAGAAAACAGTTTCCCATGTTTTGCTGAGTTAATGGTTGGAACTTGCTGCTCTGCAATGGCCTGATTTTGGATATTTGAGGGTGCTGAATCAGTTTGTGATCTATACAGAGATTTTCCAAATGTCTCTTTAAAGCCACACCTGCCTATTCTGGTTCCATAAATTTAGACATGCTCCCAACAAAAAATATTTTCAGTTTTGCAGGATGCAAGAGTTTGCATCTGATGTTAACCAAGCAGCACTGTCTCATTACCAAGGAGAAACTCTGCTCTTCTTCTTTTTGTCGGTAAGGAGTAGTCTTGATTGACAAATATCTGCTTGCCCTTATATAGTAATCTGTTCCCTGTCCTTCAAATCTTAGAAAGAATGCAGTCATTTAGTGTAAAATTTTCCAGACAAACAATGATAGGAAGCAGAAACCTCTCTCTCCATCTTTGCGATTTCCAAGGCATATGGGGAACTCTGTCTATTTTGATCTCATCTGAACTTATATCAGTCCAATGCAGTAACAAATAATTTCCCAACTTTATGCAGTCTGACCTTTCCTGATGTTCTGGGACCTCCATGACTCTGAGATTTTTTCATGACTACAATCTTCAAAGTCCACCAACTCATTTTCCAATAGATCTGTTCTCGCTTCCATAGCATCAGTGCAAGTTTTCAATTCAATATTTTCATCTGCTAACTATTGTAACATACCAGTGTGCTAGTTCCTATTGGTGGGTTTGCTTTATTTAATGTTGTGGTTTTATCTGTATTTCACTCTGATGAAGTCTTTCAATTTAATTAGATGAAAATGTTCAGTTTTTATTTATTAAAGTATACCAGATCTGACCATTGTTCCTTGTTTTTTATTTATTTTTTTAGTTTAAGACTTTGCCCATCTCAGATATTTTTTCCTCATTTCTGGATATGTAGGCTTGCAGGGTGCCTTTTATACCTTTTATCTCTTTAAAAATTGTTTGAAGACACACCTTCTGCTCATCATCATCTCTAAAGGCCGATGGCCCCATTTCAGCCATGTTGGTGATGGCCCCATTTCATCCATGTTGATGAGGAGGTGAAAAGATTGGTAAAGCCAGGCTGGTGTCACAGATGCTGTCTTGCCTATTTTTTTCTTTGTCAAAGTAGCAGCCAGTACTCCCAGATGTAACGTTCATCACCTGTTTTGTCTACTTTCAGCTAATTTTTCTCCTCATATTACCTTTTTTGAATAAGCAGTAGGGAAAGCAAGGAAACCTCCGTGTCTACAGTAGAGATACCATACCAGAAGCCATTTTGGGCATTTTGGAACTGCAGAACTTTCTGAGCAGCGTTCATTTTTCTGGACCAGCCTGCAACTGGATGTCACACATACATCTTTAGCTGCTCCTGAGAGGTTCATAGGTTTAAATAGAGATACTACACAAGTAGTTTGAAGACCATATAGTAGCCTAACTAAATAAGTCAATGTACCTGGCATTTGGGTTTGTTAAGCTTCACTTGTGCTCACCTCCTTTTTTAGGGACAGCTACCCTGGCTATCCCAGGGGGGGAATTTATGAGAACTTATCCATTCATTGAGATTGACCTTGAAAGTGGCTAGGATACTACTTTGTCTGATGTGTAGGGGAAGCCTGATCCAAGGTGGGGAATGTTGTGTTATGACTCTGTCCCACAATCAACTATTTACTTACAGATGTAGATTAATGTACTTGGTACAGGTATTTAGGGAGCCATTGATTTTCAAAAGGTGTAGGAAGTTGAATAGGGCAGGGTCCTTCATGGCAGATAAGGTTGGGCACAGGTCACCACAAAGGAGTGTGCAGGAGACTGAGGACAGGGAGAGGGCAGATAGTCTGTCTACATAGCTGAAGAAAGTCAGTCCTGTAACATTCTTGGTCAAGAATTTTTGTGATCTCTCAAGTTGGACTAGATGCTTAGAGAGGTACTTGCCGAAGTGTACATTATATTCAAACATGGGTCTGATAAGGGATGACTAAAGAAAGAATGTGACTTCTTTTGATCTAGAAGAAGCACCTTTGGAGATTAGCTTGGCTAAGTAGAATAATTTGTGAACTAAGTTGGGGACACAAAGGCTAAATGATAGTGTGCTGTCAATGTAGATACTCAGGTGTCTAATAACTGTGTCATTTGGAGGAGGTGTCATTGATGTGCTGTGAGTTGGAAAGTGGTTTCCCAAATAGAACTGTACTGCATTTCTCTGCATTTAATTTGAGCCATGGTTGAGATTAGTACACCTGGATATACCACACACGACAAACCAGCAACTCCGTAGTAGGAAATATTTATTAAGAATACAAAGAAGAAATCTCTAGCGCCTCAGCCACTTGCCTTTAACAGAGTACAAACACTAGTATACATCTCATCCATTTATATCCCATCTAAAACACATAATTAATTAATTACTTAATAAGCTACAATCAACTTTTTAAAGAAAAGGCCTTATATTCACACTTTTAAACAAAACTTTTCCAGAAGCATTCCTGATTCAGTCCGTGAGGGAACATTGTATTAAATTTTAAAATCAGGAATGCTTCTTTTTTCTTCAAAGTATATTTAACATATTCATCACTCATAAATTTGTTAAAAGCTATATTATCTAAAATTGTAACCAAAAGCCCATCCAGGCTACCTTTATGAATTTCATTGAAGTGTATAGCCACAGGACTAGTTAATTTATTATTTTTTATATCTCTAATATGTTCTTTTATCCTGCATGAAAACTGTCTTTTGGTTTCCCCTATATAAAATTTATTGCAAGTACATTTGAGTCCATATATAACTTTTTCAGTTCTACATGTGAAATGCCCATTTGTTTGAAAATTAATACCATTAATTGTATCAAAAGTAGGACTCACATATTTACAAATGGTACAATTTCCACACACCATTGTACCTTTTTCCTCTATGCCCCTTACTACATCAACATTTGGACTATGAAATCTACTATGCACTATAAAATCTTTAATGTTTCTTCCTCTATTGAAAGAAAAACATAATCTTTTTTGTTTTAAACAATCTACTTCTCTTCTAACAATATTCCAACTTGATTTTACTGCATCTAAAATTTCTTCAGATAAAACTGAATAAGTAGTAGTAACATATATATCTTCCTCTTTCTTAATTTTATTTGTATTCTTATAAGGTTTCCCCCTACATTCCCTACTTTTATTACCGACTACTTTATTTAAACTTTCCTTTAAATTGGCTTCCACATATCCCCTTTCTTTAAATCTACAAAAACTATCATGTAATTCTCTATTTCTATCTAGAACATTATTACATAACCTTGCTATTCTCATAAATCCAGTATATGGAATGGATTTGATAGTATGTAATGGATGATAACTTTCCCCATGTAATATATTATTACCCTCTGGAAATTTCCTATGTATACTTGTAACAACTTTTTTAGAATCATTATTTCCTTGTATTACTACATCCAAAAAACTGACCCTATTTCCTTTTTGTAGTCCATCAAATTTTACTCCCATGTTATTTATCTGTATTTAATTTATAAATTGATCAACTAACTCACTACCTCCCTTACAAATGAAAATAAGATAATCTATGTATCTAAAATATTTAATTACAAACCTCTGAAAAAATTGATTAGTATAAATATACAAATTTTCAAACAAACCCATAAATATATTGGCATAACAGGGGGGCAAATGGAGCCCCCATAGCTGTTCCGTGTGTTTGTCTGTAAAGATTTCTATCAAATTCAAATATATTATTCTGTAAACACATCATAATTAATTCCACAATATATTCTACCATAGGGCTTTCACCTAAAAAATATTTAATAGCTCTTAATCCGTCTGAATGACTAATTATAGTATATAAGCTAACTACATCTATTACTACAAAAAACATATCCTTCTCCCATTTTATTTCATCCACTTTTATCAAAAATTAAAATACATCTTTTATATATGATGGCGATTTTTTAACTAAAGGAACTAAGAATTCATGTAAGAAACAAGAAATATTATGCAAAAAACTGCCACTAGCTGAAACAATTGGGCGTCCAGGTGGGTTATACAAATCTTTATGAATTTTGGGCAGACAATAAAAACATGGCATTCTAGGATTCTTTATAGCAAATTTATCTTTCACATCTTTAACTGAGAAATAATGCAGTCTTTGCCCTTTATTTAGTAATTCCTTATATTCAGACTGAGCTTTAAAGTAATCAACCATTTCTATTTGCTTATATACTAAATTGTCATTCAAATGTTTGTAACACATAGATACATACTGGATGTGGTTTAATACAACCAACTTCCCCCCCTTATCTGCAGGTTTAAACACTATTTTATCATTCTTGCTTAAATCATTTAAACATTTCCATTCTGTTTTGTCTAAATTGTACCTAATACATTTTTTGTTAATATCCATAAATCTATTAAATTCTATTTGCACATTGTAATTCAAAGACATATCAAAACGAGATATATTCTCATTTCTACAATAGGGAATAAATTCACTTTTGACTTTGATATTCTCTGTATTTAACTTACAATAAGTGTTGCAATAAACATTTTCATCATCCACTGAGTGATAAGAATAAAAACTATCACCAGAACTCACATTTTCATCATTCACGTCATCATACATTTTGCTATTATCTGCTTCCATATTAAAAAAATGTATAAGCTTCAACTTTCGTACAAAACGAAAAACATCACATTTTAACTCATGCAGTCTGGGTAAAACCGTTGGTACAAATTTCAAACCTCTTTCTAACACTGCAATATCACAGTTAGAAAGCTCAAATCCAGATAGATTAATAACGTACTTACATTCAGTTGAATTATTTACATTGTTATTAGTCCCATTTACCCCGTTTATTAGTCCGTTGAAATGTTCTTTGTTCTGTATAGTAACCTTGTGCTGCCCCATTCCAACTGCGTTTCTGACCTCTGAAACCGCCACGAAAAGTATTCAGATAACTGTTATTCCCCACAGGAGGTAAATAGGGAAAATCTTCATCTGTATCGCCTTCTGTTACCGATGTCACACTCTTCCCTGATGTGAACGCCCTGTTCTCCTTATTCACAACCCGCTTCTTCTGTTGTTCAAACTGTACTTGTGGTTTCCGCCCTTTAGGATTAGTCGCCACCAAAAACGCATGTTTATTGTCGTAATCACGCAGATCACGAATGAACTTGTTCTTCTTCCTGTCAATCAAATCTTGTTCATACCCCAGCAATTGTTCATTTGTTTTAATCAAAAAATGCTGCAAATCATCTTGAGATATGAAATTAGTAATGTCCTTACATAAACTTTTGATCTCTTCTCTTAATTTTTGCTTTTTAAACTGATCCCGTTCCACCAATATGCGTACTCACTCTAAGCTGCACTTGTGTGCAGCTGCAATCCATCTCTCATGAAATGAGCGTTCTTCCGATAGAGTTAAGTCAAATGGGGTAGAGGGATTTTTAGTGGCTCTAAGACCCCGAGGAGTAATTTCTAACTTCTCATACCTTTGCATGCTTTGTGAATTTAGAAAAACAGCAGTCTCTTTAAACAATAATCTTTCCATACGAGAAAGCATATCAGATACCTCTGGATTAGTGAAGATTTCCGTTTTTTTGCCAATTTTGGAAAACGGATTTTGGTTCCATAATTTTCTGTCTTTTGTCCATTTGTTAAGCACCACATTGGCTAGTTCATTCGAACTGGAACCATCATTTCTATTAGGCACAATAAAAGTAGAATTTGAACCTGCTGCAACATCCATAGTTCCCGATGCAGTTTCCATCGATTTAGGCATAATATCCAATGGAGTATCTAGGAATATCCTAGGTAATCCAACTAAAGAGTCACTGGCCATAACTTGTAGAACCACAGCAACCAAAGAAAGAAAACTGAATATACCACACACGACAAACCAGCAACTCCGTAGTAGGAAATGTAGATACTCAGGTGCCTAATAACTGTGTCATTTGGAGGAGGTGTCATTGATGTGCTGTGAGTTGGAAAGTGGTTTCCCAAATAAAACTGTACTTCATTTCTCTGCATTTAATTTGAGCCATGGTTGAGATTAGTACACCTGGAGTTTACAGTCAACGCCTACTTGAAGTGCCTGGGTGTCCATAGGAAAGCGAATGATAACTCCCAATTGATTTTATTTATTTTCTTATTTGTCTTTATTGACCAAAAAAGTCTGATATAGCAAAGATGATTTTTAGTGGAGGCCAGAAGAAAAAAGATCCAGGAGATACATTTAAGATATTCACTAGAGAATAAATTATTTATAAAAGTACATTACATAGATAGTTTTTAAGGCACCTAGATACAACCAAGTAATTGTTCTATAGTGACACTGGTGACATTATACATGATAATAAATTCAATGTATAAAACATTTATTATGCAAAAGGTCTATGTGCAATGTATGCCGACCAGCAGATATTAGATATGACTTATAAGATATGGGTAAAGAAAGTCACAGATGTTAGGCATAAATCAAATTGAGGTAAGGTAGGTAAATAATAAGTACAGCTAGAAAGGGGAGAATGGCATTGAATAACTGATGAGTCGAAAATAGTAGGGGTAAGAATGTTAAATACATACTGACATAGAAGCTGGTTATAAGAGAGTGGTGGAGAGTATTTGAAATAGATCTATAAAGTGGGAAGGTCAAAAGAAGTTGAAATGTAAAGTGGGGAATAAGACTGGAAGGTAATTAAGCAAGAATGCGTAGAAAGGTTTGTTGTGTAGAAGGCGTTAGACTTTATAAAGTGATGGGAGGTATGAGCTGACACTATTTATAATCATTGGCAAAGTTAGTCTGACATAGGCCTTGGACTTGCAGCTAAAAACTGGAAAGCAGAGAAGAACTAAGATTGAACCCTACAGGACACTGTTATTGACAATCTCATATTCAGTGGAAGCACCAGCAACCTTTACAATGTGAGTTCTTGTTGCTAACTTTCTATCTAGTGGACAAAATAAGGGATTATGTTGATTTGTAAAATATTATCAATGATACTAGTATGGGGACTGTATCAAAGCTCAAAGTACCAAGAACTGTAACCGCAATTAAAATAAAAAGCACTGGCCAACTGGCAGAAGGAAAAATTATTAAGCACTTCTGTCTAGAATAAAATAACTTTCTCAAATAAGGGATTGTGTTGATTTGTGCTATATTATCAATAACACCAGTATGTGGGCAATATACTAAAGGGTTGGTTAAGTCAGGATATCGAATGGACATTTTCCATGGCTTGGTGAACCTTTTGAAGGAAATATCCAGGTTTAGGAGACAAGATCTTTCTTTGACAAAGCCAGTTTGATTAGGCTCTAAGGTCAGGAGATTGCCTATTTGAATGAATTCAGATATAGTATACTCTTTAACCATACAAAAGACAAAACGGTGTACAAGGCAGGCAACAAAAACCCATAAAAGGAAAAACACCTTCCTGCCAGTCAGACCAATGGTGCAATATAACAAACAAACTTGTAAAACTTGTAGTTTTCAAAAATCAGTTTATTCCAACAATAGGCAAGCGCTTTCGTCCAGCACACACTGGACTTCTTCAGAACCAATAAATCAATTAAAAAAATGCCATTTAAATACATTACAACCACCAATAGAAGAAAAGCATTTGAATACAAGTAATTAATTATTTAAACAACCCTATACATTACTATATATAAAAACATACATTTATATTTTTAAAAGCATATACAAAAAGAACAACTATAAAGAAAGTGCTCTTTGCTTTAAAAATGGCATAATGGAAACATGTTCATTAATCCCAGGGGAATGGGATGCGTTTAACCTTAGTTGCTAAGACATCTCTTTTCTCTCAAGTGTGTTTGCCTAATCCCCCCCCTTAGATTCATCTCAACTATTTCTAAAATACCAAATAAAAAGTAAGTACAGTCCCTATTAGTATCCAAATGCTTAGAAAGGGCATTATTAACATTTTTCTGTCTAATAGCATAAATGTGCTCATAAATTCTCCTATGGAGAGTTCTTTCTGTTTTCCCTATATAAAAATTAAAACATTTTTAACAAACTGCTATATAAACCAAACTCTTCATACCACAATTGTCTATCATTGTCCTTACCTTAATACCAAATTCACCAATGTGTAATATTGCTTCTTTTAAAATATACTTACAATAATTACAATGACCACAGCATGTTGTGCCCTTATCCAACATACCTTTAACCATAATTGGTCGTTAAAACAAACATTTTAAGTTTGCACATGTTCTAAACACAAAACTAGGGTTATTACCCATAACAACCTGAAACTCCTTATTTGCCCTAAATAAAATCAAATTTCTACTTAAAATCTCCTTAACTTTTTTACTGTAACACCCATAAGTCAGGACCATACTATTTTCATACTCTTTTAGCCTTTTTTCCTCCTTATTAGTGTCAATAGTATTTCCTAATAAAGGGGTATACCTCAACCTCCAATTATTTGTCACTAAATTATACATTTCAAGAACCATTTTTTCAGGATAACCTCTAGCATAAAAAAGACCCTTCAAAAGTCCATCTCCCTAAAGACACTATTTAAAGAAGAACACATTCTAGCCACTCTGATGAATTGGCCCTTAACAATACTTTTTTCATATGTAATGGGTGACTACTACTATATTCCAAATAATCATTGGAGAATGTCAATTTTCTATATAAAGTGAACGAGAACTCTTTCAAAATGGTGTCTTTACTAATAGACACATCTAAGTAACTAATTGTCTTATTATTATGTGTGGAGGTGAACTTAAAATAATCACAAATATTATTTATATAATCACAAAACTGTTCACTTATCCCATTTCCCTTCCACATAGTAAAAATATTGTCCAAAAACCTTAAATACATACTCCATTTACTTACAAATTCAGTACAGAACACATGATTGTTCTCCCAACTAAACATAACTAAATTGGCAAATAAAGGAGCACAACTTGAACCCATGGCAACCCCTAAGTTCTGTTTAAAATACTCCCCTTCAAAGCAAAAATAATTATTTTTCAATATAATATCCATAGCTAACATAACAAAATTTAAAAGGGTGTTATCTAAAGAAGATTTTTCACACAAGGCCTCGTAAAATAATTCTAACCCAATATCATGTGGTATAGATGTGTAAAGGTCACAAACATCAATTGTAGTAAATGTACAATCATCATCATATAATTCCTTTTTAAATCGTGTGAGGAAATCCCACAAATCTTTTAAAATATAGTCAATAGGCAACAAAACATCCCTCACCAACCTATCCACAAATATGCCTAATGAATAAGTCATACTATATCGGAATGGAATAATAAGCCTGTAAGGGGGGGTCAAAAATGTCCTTATGTATTTTGGGAATACCAAAAGCTAATGGTATAACTGGACATTTATTAGTCAAAAAATTGAAAATGACTTCATTAATACTTCTTGAAATAAACTATCTTCTAACATTAAACTGATCTTCTTTTGTGCTATGTTAATTTCATTTTTAGAAGCAACCACATATTTCTCCTCATCATGCAACATAGCAGAAATCCGACAGTCATAATCAATTTTATTGACTAAAACAACACTCCCCCCCTTTATCAGGCTTCATAACGCTAATGTCAGGATTACCCCTGATGCTTTCCAAAACTTTACTTTCATCCAAAGATAAGTTATACTTATCCCTCTTGTTTGTGGAGTATAACTTAAAAATTTCCTGTGTACATACTTCCTCATAGGATGTTATTGCAGGGTGTAACAGGGGGTTGTAACAACTCTTTTTCTTAAACATAGCTGTAGAGGGAGCCCATAAATTATTGGTATTTTTATCTGTGTTTTTAAAAAATATATTTCAAATTCAGTTTTCTTGTATAACTCCTCAGTTCCAAAAGGGTTTGAGACACGTCCTCCTTTCTAACTGGAATAAACGTAATTCCCTTCTTTAACAATGAAAAGTGCTCATGCCTAATACTCTCATTAGTATAGTTATAAATGTTAAACCCTCCACTCCTTAAGAGTCTACCCTCAAATCCAATGGTTATACTCACAGAACCAGCATTGTTTAATTGCTGTAGCTCCCCTCCTCCAACTCTGCCCTTGAGAGGTTTGTCCTCTCCCCCTTCCCCCCTGCCGTCCTAAAAAATTCTGATTATTATAATTATAACCATTACCTTTATTAATAAGCCATTCTGACCTCCTTAATGGTGGGTATTCTTCATCATATCTATCATGTTCATTTTCTACATAATTATTATCAACATTGTTCCCTGTGTTGACAAAATTTCTCCCTTGAGCTCGTGAACCTTGTGCATCATTATTGTAAGTAAAATATGATTTAGGGAAGGGGTAGGCCATCCTTTCCTTATACTCAGTCTCATCTCTAAATAATTTGTTCCTCTTCCTTTTCATATTTAAATCTGTTTGCTTTTTCACATTATTAAAAATACCCTCATACCACCCATTATATTCATTAAATTGCACATCATTAGTAATTTCATTATTCAGCTTATTCACTTCTATTAACAGTTTGTCAATTTTTTTAGCACTAATTTTTATAGTGAACTCCATGAGTACAAAACCATGTCTGTCAAACATTTCAATCAAGTTATCACATTCAACATCATTCTTTAGCAACCCGTTAGGAAATTTAAACATAAGGAGCCCTTTTGGTACTCGTTTTTTACATAGAGACTCCTTCAAATAAACATTATCACATTGAAGGCTATGCACCTTTAAAAGCATGGATTCAAAGTCCTTAAGTCCATTTTTCAAATTCCCTCTATTCACATGTGAATTATGTCCAGTAAAAGAGAAATTGTCCATATTTAAACAGTGTCTTAGATTACATATATCATTAGTTTCTCCTACAATTTGTTTTTCTTGCCCACACAGCATCTCCGCCTGGGTCATTGAAGCCGAACCAGAATTTAAAACTCCCGGAAACGAATGGTCACAAATGTTTTTAATACCTGGTTCCCTGTTGCTATGGGAACCTGTTTTAGACCTAGAAACAGTACTAGATTTTAAACTATTCACAGTCTCCTGTAATTGAGAGACTTTTTGAGACAAAACCAGGATAAGCTGTGTGAGGTTTCAACTATTCAGTGCTGAGTCCTCTATGTTTACCAGCATTTGTCATAAGTGATCCTCAGACATTACGCTCAGCATTCCCTCCATATACAATCCAAGAGCACCTTCGATTAAGGACTCAAACTGCACCACCAACCAGTCCTGGCAACACCGCTACCAAAACTCACAAAAGACAAAACGGTGTACAAGGCAGGCAACAAAAACTCATAAAAGGGAAAACACCTTCCTGCCAGTTAGATCAATGGTGCAATATAACGAACGAACTTGTAAAACTTGTAGTTTTCAAAAATCAGTTTATTCCAACAATAGTCAAGCGCTTTCGTCCAGCACACGCTGGACTTCTTCAGATCCAATAAATCAATTAAAAAAACGCCATTTAAATACATTACAACCACCAATAGAAGAAAAGCATTCGAATACAAGTAATTAATTATTTAAACAACTCTATACATTACTATATATAAAAACATGCATTTATATTTTTAAAAACATATATAAAAGAACAACTACAAAGAAAGTGCTCTATGCTTTAAAAATGGCATAATGGAAACATGTTCATTAATCCCAGGGGAATGGGATGCGTTTAACCTTAGTTGCCAAAAACATCTCTTTTCTCTCAAGTGTGTTTGCCCAATCCCCATCTTGGATTCATCTCAACTATTTCTAAAATACCAAATAAAAAGTAAGTACAGTCCCTATTAGTATCCAAATGCTTAGAAAGGGCATTATTAACATTTTTCTGTCTAATAGCATAAATGTGCTCATAAATTCTCCTACTGAGGGAGAGTTCTTTCTGTTTTCCCTATATAAAAATTAAAACATTTTTGACAAACTGCTATATAAACCAAACCCTTCGTACCACAATTGCCTACCATTGTCCTTACCTTAATACCAAATTCACCAATGTGTAATATTGCTTCTTTTAAAATATACTTACAATAATTACAATGACCACAGCATGTTGTGCCCTTATCCAACATACCTTTAACCATAATTGGTCGTTAAAACAAACATTTTAAGTTTGCATATGTTCTAAACACAAAACTAGGGTTATTACCCATAACAACCTGTAGCTCCTTATTTACCCTAAATAAAATCCAATTTCTACTTAAAATCTCCTTAACTTTTTTACTGTAACACCCTTAAGTCAGGACCATACTATTTTCATACTCTTTTAGCCTTTTTTCCTCCTTATTAGTGTCAATAGTATTTCCTAATAAAGGGGTATACCTCAACCTCCAATTATTTTTCACCAAATTATACATTTCAAGAACCATTTTTTCAGGATAAACTCTATCATAAAAAAGACCCTTCAAAACGTCCATCTCCCTAATGACACTATTTAAAGAACACATTCTAGCCACTCTGATGAACTGGCCCTTAACAATACTTTTTTTCATATAGAATGGGTGACTACTACTATATTCCAAATAATCATTGGAGAATGTCAGTTTTCTATATAAAGTGGATGAGAACTCATTTGGACTGCATATGGGTGACCTTCTCATCACAAGTCTTTAGGTGTGAAGTGAAGCTAGAGGTGAACATGGCAGCTGTGGCAATAAGGTCAACAAGAGTTGGATTACATCTGAATTTTTATAGTTAACCTGAGATTAGTAACAAGTTTGCTGTGAAGAAACCCCTAAATATAACAGCTTGTAGGAGGGCTTTCAGAGGTTTTAAGGAAAACATAGAAAAGTTCATAGGTTAGTTCCTGCTGTAATGAATGAGTATTAGAAGGATGCTTGACAATAGCATACAGTTTGTAGTAATCTACATACTTAGTTCATAAGTTCAAAGGTTAATGACCCTAAAGGACCTTTTTAAGCCAAGTCATTCTTCCCAAATCTATTTGTCAGGTTTTGATACTGCAAATTTTATTGGGGGGTATAACTTGGGTATGAGTGGTTGAGCATTTACAAGCTTCCTCTTTCTGACAATGAAATCGGTAGCAAACCTGGGGTAAACTTACAGTTCCCCATCCACTGATCCAAATTGTAGTTGAATAAGTGCAGAGAGGAGCTCTGCTTCACATGGATTGGAAGCCTGTTCCAGAGAAGGGGTAATCTTTAAGGCACATACTTGTCCCTTCAACATGTCTTATTTATGAAGCAGACAGGGTTTAGGTCCCCAAATTGGGTGTTTCTAATGCCATTTGTTTTGTGAATGTGCAGCAGGTCTATAAGAGCTGAATCAGAAAATGTCTTGAAGTCCAGGCATAGATCGCCTCTCAGCATTCTGATGGCGACTGAGTACAAGGATAAGGCTGTAATGTAGTCAACATAGAATATGTTCTCTACACCACGTATTCCATTTGTGAGGAATCTGTATGGATGCTCCAGTTGGGGCATATGCAAGGTACATACTGAAGGCAGCATTGTATTAAACGATGGGCCAAATGAGGGCCAAGTACAAAGGAACAATGACAACTTTGGACCTAGATGCCATACCCTTGCCTATGATTTGTGCAATGTAGCATGATTTCCTTACTTTAGATGACACATGTGGTTAAAGGCCAAATCACTGCTACATGGATTTACAAATCTCTTAGCACATCATCAACTCTTAGGGGTGTATTATCAATACAGTAATTTCCAGGGTAATTGTCTTTCTGAAAAATATTGTTATGCACTTTTGGCATTGACTTTTAGACCATAACTTGGACAACAGTTATTAGTCTGTGTCAGGCTTTATTGGAGGATGTTTGCATCTTTGGGGAGTTCTATGACTGCACCTCATTTGCAATCTTCTGCACACTTGGTCAGACAGAGGCCTGTGTCATTGGCCTTAACTTCAGAGAAGTATATGCTGAAAAGAAGTGACCCCAGGACAGCGCCTTGGGGGAGCTCTAGTAATAGGTCTTTTTGTGGAGGTAGATTCACCTGTTCTAACTTACTGTATCCTATCTGTGAATCCATTCACTATCCAGTGGGTGACGTAGGGCTTAATACCTAATTTCACAAGCTTGTTTACAATACCCAAGTGAGTTATTGTGTAAAATGTGTTGGTCAAGTCAAGGTAGCCAGTATGCATTGTTTTGCCATAGTTGATTCCTTTGGTTACCTTGTAGAAGAAGTCCACCAGGTTGAGTAGGCATGACCTGCCCTTGATGAAAACAAATTGGATTTGATTAAATGTCTGAAGGTTTCCTATGTCATTATTTATCATGTGCATGATTATTTTTCAATGGCCTTAGATATAAGACTAATCAGGCTTATGGGTTGGTAGTTTCCCTGGACTGCTACCTATGTCCTTATGTAGAGGGATGATAGTTACAGTCTTCAATTAGACTGGCATGAAGCCTGATTGGAAGCTATGATTTTATACTACTTCTAGTGGCCTTAATAGGTAATGTTTTATGCAATTAATGAGACATCCTGGAATATTATCAGGTCCCATTAATTCAGTGATTTTGGCCTTGGAGAGCACATGGAGGATGTGTTCCCTAGTAATAGTTGGGGGAGCTATGGTTGGGAGTATTTTGTGATAGATATTTGGGGGAGGAAGTGCGGTATAATTGGAGCTGAATTTATCTGTCAGTAGATTTACTATGTCCTCCAGCTGAGTATAGGTGTCTCCATTTACAATTAGTTTGGCACAGTGTTGTGTATTGCCTGTGAGGTTTTGGACATAGTGGAAGAATGCGTTGTGGTTATCCTTAGCCTGGGAGGCTACTTTTACCTCAGATATGGCTTTGGTACACTTAATTAGTCCCTTGAGTTGTTAATTCAGTTTGATGAGAGAGTTATTACCCTGCTGGCATTGTACGTCCTATTTTTAGCCCTGATTTTCCACTTTTGTTATACAACTTATTGATACTGGGATTGCACCAGGGTGGCTTATCTTTTGAGTTTGTCCTGTTCTTATTTTAGGTAGGTACTGCTGCCTGTCTGCAGTTGTATCCATAACTTTAAAGGGTTTTTGTGAGTGGCTTCACATAGACAATGGTGTTCTCTAGGTTTTGGGGGTTTGAAACTTTGCCAGGGTGTTACTTAAAAGTTGGAAGCTTTTGTCTGCAATTATTCTAATACCTCACCTGAATGTATGATTTGTGACATTTGCAAAGTTAATTTGTATACTTATATACAGCTACTAGGATCATGTACTGTCTATGTAACTTAATCACTATGGAAGTTGTCTTAGCAGAAAAATATGATTCCTAGTCCATAAGTAAAGGGGGTGGGGGATGATCCTATGGATGTAATCAGTCTGACATGTAGTGAACATTATTAAGTAAGTCAACAGCACAAATGCACATATACCAAGTACCAAAACACACGTGCACTTTGAAAGAGTATAGAATATGTTGAAATCACTATGTATACAGAATAAAGATGGAAAACCTGATTGAGACAACCTTCACATGAGTGTAAAGTAACTTAACATTTCATATCCTAAACATACATAAGTATAAAAATTATACTATTAGATACCGAAATGGCTTCAACAGACCACAATTGAAACTGAGAGGATGTACCAGTGTAAGAGTTGTTACATGAATCAACTCTAAATACTTTTGGATATGAACTTGGCAAAGATTGAATTGTTTGTTTAGGTGTATTTATTTTGAAATACATACTCTATGTATATTATTACTATGGATGTTATATTGACAGAAAGCTATGATTCCTACTCTATGTGTTTTGCATTATGCAAATGAATTCAAGCTCTAATACATACTTTGATGATAATACCAGCAACAGAGCAAACCAGGCTATGTGTGAGCCAAAATATAGTATATAAAGTCCAACTCAATCTCACAGGTCAGGAGACAAAATATCAAAGCAACAAAATAAAACAGATCTTAAAGTATAAAATCCACAGGTTTATTAAAAACGGTAAGCGCTTTCGCATAAGAGCTTCATCAGACCAGATACCAAAAAATGTGCCAAAACCTTATATATACATCACAGAAAACTAATTAACATCAATTAAATAATTAAATCATAAACTAAGTCAATTAAACACCAATAATGGGCCACTAAAAATCCGACTAACTGATAAGCTATGCGTACTAAACATAAACAGATCAATCCCACAAAGGAAAAATACAAATATACATAAAAATATTAAAAAACACAACTTGACTGACAATGATTTCTATAATTGTACTTCAATGACATACATTGTAAATGCTAAATATTAATACTAAATATACTGAATGATGCTAAAAGAAAATACGCCCACTGACAAAAGAAAACATAACAACTACATAATAAATGAATATTATTATACACATACATGTAAATGAAAATGAATATGCATCTGTAATAAACCTATGTATAAGACTGAACTATGCATAGAAAGGACACCTGCCCTGGCATCATTTACACAATCTCCTTTTCTTTAAAAAAGGTTTAATAGATGCCCTTTCATTTAAACCTTTCCCTCTATCAGCACGGAGAATAATAACCCAGCAAGTCTCTCTATGTTCAGTGTGCATCAAAATATCCCCTTCCCTGAAACTAGGGAGAATGACCTCAATAACCCTAAAGCTAAAGGCATGGGCATGACCATGTTCTAAGACATGCTTAGAGAGTGCATTATGTAGGGAGCCTTTTTTAATATGATAAATATGCTCCCTCATTCTATCACGAAATATTCTATTTGTTTTCCCAACATAGAGCGACCCACATATTGTACATTCTGCAAAGTAAACAACATGAGGAGTCATGCAGTTTGCAACCACCTTAAAGGAAAACTCCCTGCGAAGGGCTGGATGGTAAAAGACGTCACATGTATTAATATATGCACAAAAATTGCATGACCCACAAGGCAAGGTATGGCCAGTGGACAAAGCCATATCCAAACGTCCCCTATCAAAACATAATAGCCTTTTTAAATTCTTATGATTCTTGAACCTAAACCTAGGTTTATCTCCCACGATCCTACCAATCTCCTCATCAACTAAAAGGATTGACCAATGCTGATGGAACAGATCAGTGACCTGTTTATGATCACTTGTATAGAACAAGGGGATCCTAATGACACACACTGTATTATTGTTAGTATTACTAGCACCATTAGTTTCTAAAGCAGGTCCAAAATAACATTGTATTGTGGTTGACCTCAATTCTATGAGGTCCGACCATTGTGTATTGATTTCATTAGTAGTATACCCTCTGTCCAATAATTTTTTGTGTAAGCCTACACTCACTTGTTAAAAAACATCAGATAATGGATTTAACCTCGAGGCTCTCATGCCCTGTCCTCTAATCAAATTCCTAAATATATAACCAGGATGCATACTGGACCTAAAAAGGAAAACATTTCTGTGACATGCTTTATGAAAAATGCCTGTATTAATCGTATGCTTATTTAACTTTTCAATATACAAGTCCAGTAACTCAATACGTGTATAAGACCAACTATAAGTAAATTTAAGGCAATCAGTCAAATTATTCACAATACCAAAGAACTGTACTAATTCATCAGATGACCCTCTCCACAACAAAAACAGGTCATCGACGAAACATCGATAGAATAACACATGTTCCTTAAAACCCATAAGGGGGAATAATACATTGATCTCCCAATATGCAAGAAACATATTGGCATAACTATTGGCACAAGACGTGCCCATAGCTACGCCATGCTTCTGTAAACATATTTCCTCACCAAAAATGAACACATTGTTCTCAGGTACAGTCTCCAAGAAAAAACAAATCAAATCAACATGCTTTGATGAATAACCACTATGTAAAGATAAATACTTTTTACATATTGTACACCCAGTTCATTGGGAATCATGGTAAATAAAGACTGGACATCAAGGGTACCAAAAATCACATCACTAACATCATGAAAATCATTGACACATTCATATAAATCTAGCAAAAACTGTTCAGAATCCCTCAGAACTGTATGATTCAAGCTAATTACTGGTCTCAGGAACTTCTCAACATACAGCGACAAAGGTTCCATAACCCACCCCCCTCCAGCTCCAATGGGTCTCATGGGTGGGTTCCTAGGATGCTTGTGAATTTTAGGCAGAACCTGTATCAACGGAATCAAGGGATTAGCTACTCGCATAAAAGAAAATAACTCTTCAGTAATAAAGTGGGCCGAAAAAATATCAGAGATATTACTCGCCACAGAAGAAATAATCCGATGTACCTCCGCTATAGAAATCTTATCATAAAAACTGTCATCACTTAACATGAGGCTCATGGATTCACAATAAAAAGATTTGTCCATGACAACTATTAGGCCATCTTTGTCAGCTGGACGAATTACAATAGAGCTGTTATTTTGTAGCCCGCAACTGATTCTAATTCATTATTGTTACCTTTTATTGACATATGCATAAAACTAACTATAGAATACTGGGAGATAAGAGATAACACAATAAAATATAAACAAGGCAATACAACAATAAAATACAAACCAATTAAAAAAATTTAAACACAACAGGTTGCTTTTTTCGACTTTCGACTGATAAACCTCAGAACAAAAAATACAAAAACTAAAAAAACTTTTGCATATTTATATATATACACATAAAATAATTGCAAAAATAATTGATGAAAAAAACGGCCAAAAAATTAAAAGATACAACAACTCTTATACTATTTATATACTAAACTAACCCTATAAAATTATAAAAAAAAAAAAATATAAATATAAAAATAAAAAATATAATAATAATATATAAAAATAAAAATCAATATTTAAATAATATGCAAATCACCATAATAATAATAATAATATACATAATTAATAACTATTACCCTCAATATATATAAATCTACAACACTCTCACTCTAAATCTATAATAAATAAATATAGATGGTCATGATAGTAATGAATATAATATAAAAGGACACATACTAGGGAGTATATTAATATATTATATATACAAAACAGTAAAACAATTATGAGAGAATAAAGTTAAAAAGATAAACTCCCGGCATTCTCTTTTGGCGGTCCATCAGAGAAAGTTAAGATTTTTTTCATATTGCCATTCTCAATCAATTTCATTTATTCATTTTCCATACTTGATCAATAATAGAAATGATCAATAATAGAAAAAAAAAGTTGTTATGTTCCCTATTCCTTCTGCGTGCCTATATAATGCATTTTTGGTGTCACATTTGCTATTATATATATGTCGTCTATAATGCGTTTTTTCAGCTGCTGCCCTTTGCCTCCCTATATAGTGTGCATTTTATTTAAGCAATATAATATAATACACCTGCTTGGTGTAATTACCTGTCCCTGTTTGATGGTAGTATGACATATATCATCCAATTTTATAATCTAAGTTTAATATATATTGACATTTTACATTCTTCCCATCACATTTGTTTGTACTGTATGTTTGCTTGTTTTGTGTTTGCTGTTGTGCTTGAACTTCATACTAAACAAAATATTTTGTCTTAAAACTTAAGTCTGCCATCTTTGGTTCCTAGTAAACAATTCCTTCCATTTTATGATTATTAATGTATCTCTAGAATTTCCTTAATCATGTAAGTATTAGGTGTATAGGTAGGTGAGTAGGACACCTTACAGATGTGTCATGTCGTGTACATGTCTTGCTCAAATTCTATACAAACCAGCAAGGGTTTGTACTTTGATTCCCCATTCAACTATAGAATAGATAGAGTATACATATCAAATTACTTAATAACAAAATTAGATGGGTTTAAAGTTATAACCTTCCCCTTATCAGACCACAACACATTAATATTTGAAATGGAACTTGACCCTATACAATCAATACCCATCACTAGAATACCATCATATATAACAAAATTATCTGACTTTAAAGAATTTTATACAAATGAAATAAAAACTTTTCTTGAAATGACTACAACTAAAGATATATCAGAAATGTACATTTGGGACTCCCTAAAAGCATATATTTATGGTAGGGTACTATCATGGTATAGTAATAAAAGAAAACATGGAATAAAGATATGATGGCCCTACAAAATAAAGCGGATAAACTCAAATTGGAAATACAAAAAGGAAATTCTGATTTAATACCAGAATTGGCTCAAATTAATAACAAATATACTGAAATACTTCATCATAAAAGCATGATTAATATAGAAAAAATCAAATTAAATTAATAATCTATGAATCTTGCTAATCAAAAACAATTAGCCAACAGAATTAAAAAAAATCATTAAATCTAAGCAAATAAAAGAAAATTTCAACCCGCATACTAAGAATAAAGTTACCAGTTTAAATAACATATTAGAAGCCTTTAGATACCATTATAATATGCTTAATTCTACTAATCCCTCAATCTTTGCAGTAGATAAGATTAAAAAAATTCTCAATAAAAATATATGAACTAGATTAAAACAAGAACAAATAGAAAACATTAACAAACCTATTACTATGACAAACTTAAATCACAAATTAATAATCTTAAAACAAACAAAGCTCCTGGACCAGATAATATATTACCAGAAATGTATAAATTAATGACAAGACAATCTTTATCCTTACTTCTAAAAGTATACACTACAGTTAAAGAAGACATAATTATACCCCCACCTTGGAAATATTCATTAATATCCCCAATAATAAACCCAGATAAAGATGAAAAACTTTGTACATCTTACAGACCCATAACATTACTAAACATAGATTATAAAATGTTTATGTCAATCTTTGCAAATAGAATTAAACACTTACTTCCCTTATTAATACATGAAGATCAAATGGGTTTTATAAAAGGAAGAAATACCTATGATAATAGTAAAAGAATAGTAACATTAATTGATCATAATAGACTACTTGATATAGATATGATTATGGTCTCTCTAGATATAGACAGCACTTTTGACTCTGTTAATGGAACTATCCATTTTTAGTTTTGGAGATGTATAACTTTTCTATGGGTTTTTCAGCTCTTATAAAATCTCTTTACGAAAATACCTGAGCTTATGTCAAATTAGGATCACATAGATCAGGACCTATTAATATTATGAAAGGAACTAAACCAGGCTGCCCCCTATCACTTCTGTTATTTGCACTTTTGATAAAACCTTTTGCAAACAGCATCAGAGCAAACACTAAAATTAAAGGTATAGAAATTGCTAGAAAATTAAACTTAAAACTTCAGATGTTTGCAGATGACATGCTTTTGGCACTAGCTGATTCTAATCATTCCCTACAAGTCTTATTTAATTCACTATCTATATTTCAAAACATCTCTGGGTTACAGTTCAATGAAAATAAAACAAAAAAAAAATACTTACAAATAGTAAAAGAAATGAAATAAAGAATTCACTAAATATGTTGTAATAGATGGCAGACTTCAGTATCTGGGTGTCCATTTATCAGATGATTTACAGGATATAATTTTAATTACAATTCAGTATTGGACAAGATAGAATTAATGATAAATAATTGGAATAAATACATATTTACAATGGATGATAGGCTATATCTGATCAAATCAATATTTTTTCTCAAGTTATTGTACTTCATACAGGTTATCCCCCCCCCCAAACAGGTTATACAGAAATATAACAAAATGATTTTAAATTTCATATGGTATCCAAACAAACCCAGATTAGCACTAAATAACCACTTAATGAACTGGGAGGATGGGGGAATAAATTTACCAGATATAGAGACTTACATACTTTCTTCTATAGTTAAAAATATAACACTATTGTTAAATCCTTCTTACACATCTATATGGAAACTATTACAAGAACAGATTTGGCTAGAAGCTATGCAAAATCAAATACAGGAATGTTTATCCATATTATACAATCCATTATATTGGATGCTTAAAGACTGTATATTAGAAAACTAGGCCATTATAATTCCATCTAATTATAGAAAGCTTACAATATTGAATTAAAAAAACTGTCACTAGATACTAGCATTAACTCTTTGCTCTTCTCTCTTTTTCCTATAGCATTTATATCCAATTACTTGGAGACATTGAAAATCCATAGGATGAACATATTAAAACAAGGGGAACTATTATTTTGGAATCAATTGATTCCAAATCAATTGATCAAGAAAATCATGGCCTCAAGCTAAATGCCAAAAAGTGCATAGTCATCCCCTTTGGAAAACACAAAATACCCGCAAACTACCGCATAGGTGGTAGTCCCTTAAATACAGAAAATGTAATAAGGGATCTGGGGACCCAAGTAGATAGTAATCTCTTCTTTGATAATCATATTGCCAAGCTGGTTAGAAAATCCTTCTATATGGCCCACCTAATCACAAAAAGGTTTGAATCTAGAACAAAAGAGGTTATTGTGCCTCTCTACTCATCACTCATTAGACCCATCATACAATACAACACCCCATTTGGGATGTACCTTACAAGACACCTGCGACAGCTGGAAAGGCCACAAAAGTACCTCACCAAGAGGATTACTGCCCTCAAACAGATGCCCTATGCAGCCCGACTCAAGAAACTCCAGCTGTACTCAGTTGCATACCGCTTACTCAGAGGTGATCTCTGCCTGACATACAAGTCCATGTCCAACCCTGAATTGATGGACATGCTCCACCTAAAAAAAAAAAAACAAATCTCAGAGAGCCACACGCTCTAGAGATATAAACCTCACCACAACAATAAATAGGACATGCTGGAGGGATAGATTCCTATCCTGGAGACTCCCCATGCTTTGGAACAGGATTCCAATATACATCAGGCAGAGCCCCTCACTAACACTCTTCAAGAGAAACCTTGATGGGTGGATGGGAAACAGAAAATTTACCCTGGGGATCACTGCACTGACTCTGCTGGACAGTGGCGCAGGGAAATAATGGCTCTGCTGGACAGTGGCACAGGGAACTGATGGCTCTGCTGGACAGAGGCACAGGGAACTAATGGCTCTGCTGGACAGAGGCACAGGGAACTAATTTAAAGGGGTGGCGAAAGCCAACACATTCGGGCTAGGCTTATAAATGCCCTTGGGCAGATAGCCTAGTACTTACCTATGAACCTATGAACCTAATTGATGGATCAGGACAAGATCATATCTGATAATCAAATAATGAATACATTTAATATAGATAAAATATGTGGTTGTCCATGCAATCTTTAAGACAATCTATTGTAAATAAAATAGAATTAATGCAATTATCTGTCAGACAGAATATAACTAAATTTATTGAATACATTCTAATTATTATTAATCAACCTTAGCAAGATAACAGCTATTTGTCAAATATTTATAGAGTCATTAAAAAACAAAAAAGTATCATAAAAATCATATTGGAATTATTTTGCATCAATAAAAGGCCATCTACCAACACAAGAAGATAAAGAATCTATACTCAAATCTTCAAAATACACTACATTGTCACTTCAATGGCATTTATTTACTTGGAGATTTTTTACATAGGAGTTTTTTTCACTTCACATAAGTTAGCTTTAATGTTTTCAAATGAAGAAGTGTGTTGGAGATGTGAAATAAAATTAAATGTTAATTGGCAGCATGTTTTCTATAATTGTACATGTCTTACATAGTACTGGAATAACATTAATTATTTTTTCAGATTTTTTTAATGACAATTTTCATTTAACTAAATGTCTAGTTTTGCTTAAATCCCCCATATTCAAATGTGTTCCTAAAAATCTTCAATTCTTTGGACTCTACTTGCTATTGCTTGTAAGATTACCACTATTAATTGGAAAAATGCAACTTCTCCATCATTCAAGGAATTTTAAAAACTTGATTTGACAGATAGACAAATGGAAATTTCTACTTTAAAGAATAGAACCAACAGAATTACCACATGCTACAATAACTGGCAGACTGTAATGGAAATACTGGAGAAGAATGTTATGAATATACATTAATATAACACTTTTTTACAACAATGTAAAAAGTATTATTTGTTATGTATAGGCACCATTGTAAATAGTTTTTTTAAGGTTTTGATGTTATATTGTTACTTAGTCTGTTATATTTTTGTTTTCTCTTATTATGGTTAAATGTTTCCATTGTAAACAATTTCATGGATTTCTGTTTTACAAATGTAATTAAAACATATTTCTTTCTATTTTGTTTTTTTATGTACAATTAAATGATTTACAAAATAAATAAAACATTTTAAAGTAAAAAAAAGTTGAAAGTTTGCCTTGGAATAATTCCCAAAAGTTTCACGGTTACCTGATATCCCAGGTTTTATTTTTATTTTGAAGGAGGCAGTTTTTTTGATCCAACCTGACCAGTGAGGACATTACACTCGGTGGGGGGGGGGTTCAATGTTCACCTGTGTTGGTGAGGACCAGGTCAGGAATGTTGGTGCACCTAGTGGGTGTACAGATTTCCTGGTCCGGTGGATTCATGTTGACAGAGTCCAGAAATCTTTGTGCCTACTAGTTTAAGGTCATATATAAGTTCCAGTTTATAGGTGGGTAGTTAATGTTACGCATGAGTATAGTGTTAGGTTGAATACAGAGTGATTGAGTTCATTTAAGTAAGGTTTTCCTGGGTCATAGAGGGGGACCTATAGCCCACAAAGATATGGTATGAGACTTTGCTTATAGTGAGTTGTATATGGAGGAGCTCAAGTGCATCACATTGCTTGACCACCCTTAAGATGTTATTGTTTTTGATGTAAATTGAGACACCTCCTCCTTTTGTCCCTTTTTGTGCAGTAACTGTTCTAAATGTGTAGGAGGCGGGGTTCATGTCAAACCAATGACATGCAAAAGAACGACATTCACTATATCGAAACGAAACCACCGACATTTCAAAACATTGACAGTACATTTATACGTAAGTACGGTGCTAACATGGGTCCTGCAAGGGGGAAGTAAAGGATATGATATGACACTGTACCCATACTACTTCCCCCTTGCAGGACCCATGTTAGCACCGTACTTACGTATAAATGTACTGTCGATGTTTTAAAATGTCGGTGGTTTCGTTTCGATATAATGAATGTCGTTCTTTTGCATGTCGTTGCTTTGACATGAACCCAGGAGGCGTTATAGCCCTGCAATGCTAAACCATGTCTCAGTAACTGCACAGACATTTCCCAGGGTTAGGAGAGCTTGTAGGAAGGGTTTTTTTTTTTTGTTTAAACTCTTGTCATTGAGCAGTATCACCTTTAGAAAATTCTGAGTTAGTTTAGCTATGTCCAATGGTTTATCAGGCTGGTAATTCCTAAAAAGGCACCTTGGTGGTTGACAAGGTTTTAGTTTATATTCAAAAACCCAGAGGGAACATGTGCAGACCATCGCTGGTGAAGCTTTATGATATGTCAGCCATATCCTTCCTGAGTGACAAATATTTTACCCTCTTTGAATGACACTAAAAACTAAGCCAGTTATTAAAATCAATTATTTTTTGTTCATACTGTGTTATTATCATTTGAGAAGGTAGGAAGGTAGAATGCTGTTCAATCATAGGCTCAAACTAGCCTGGGACACATAGTCCAAGGCCAAGGGCTCCATCAGGTCTTTTTTCATGTAGTCCAGGGAGAAAGTCTTGGGACATTTATTTTCATGTGGATTATGACTGAGTCATACTGGTACTTGTGGTTCAATGACATGATCTCAGATCGTTGTACCTGACTGGTAACTAACCGTGACCCTCTCCTTCCTCAACTTGCTGAGTGGAACATCAGTGTGACTCACAATGGAGTGTCCTATGACCAAACTGTTGGACTGAGGTGAACTGAGGTTCAATGTGTCATGGTGGGTATTGTCTCGGTAGTGTGTTTTTGAGGTTGCCAAGGGTACTTATTGTAATTACTGCTTCTGGGAGGCCTTTGATGTTTTGATTTTGGTAGGCTACTTTTGAGATTCTCAGCATATAGAGGTCTATGTGTTTTTCCTGTAGTGTGTGTGGCAGGTATTATGTAGTGTTGATGTTTCTAACATCCTGTTTGGAAGTTGTAGTGGCTGTTGCCTCCAGAGATAGTGTATAAGTACATCTCTCACATTTTGTGTCTGATTGTTTTGAGAATTAGGTGGTTGTCAGGAGACATGAGAAAATGTCTACATTGTCTCAAGATGCCCATTTCTACCAAGCTGGCTACAGAGACAGTAGGAAAATGCAGATCCATGGTTTCAGGTTATAAATATAGTATATTACAAATGGAGTGGCATCAAAGAATTATATGCTTCTTTTTGTATAACCACTGTGAGGGAGAACAAATTTGCTAGGTTACTAGTTGGCTAAGATGTATAATCTTATTCTTCTCTCATGGAGCAATGCCCCCTTCTGGAAAATCGGGTGCTCACTGAGCAACTACATCCTCGGGACCTCTTAGGGATAATGTCTTTATAGGAGCATTGTGATTGCAATCACCTGCATCTAAACACAGGTGCAGTAACCAAAGGTTTTCTCAGTGATTCTCAGCACAGAAGAGATCAGGCTTAGTTTAGCTATGTCCAATGGTTTATCAGGCTGGCAATTCCTAAAAAAGCACCTTGGTGGTTGACAAGGTTTTGATTAATATTCAAAAACCCAGAGGGAACATGTGCAGACCATCCCTGGTGAAGCTTCATGATATGTCAGCCATATGCTCCCTGAGTGACAAATATTTTACCCTCTTTGAATGACACTAAAAACTAAGCCAGCTATTAAAATCAATTATTTTTTGTTCATATTGTGTTATTATCATTTGAGAAGGTAGGAAGGTAGAATGCTGTTCAATCATAGGCTCAAACTAGCCTGGGACACATAGTCCAAGACCAAGGGCTCCATCAGGTCTTTTTTCATGTAGTCCAGGGAAGAAAGTCTTGGGACATTTATTTTTATGTGGATTATGACTGAGTCATACTGGTACTTGTGGTTCAATGACATGATATCAGATCATTGTACCTGATTGGTAACTAACTGTGACCCTCTCCTTCCTCAACTTGCTGAGTGGAACATCAGTGTGACTCACAATGGAGTCTCCTATGACCAAAATGTTGGACTGAGGTGAACTGAGATTTAATGTGTTATGGTGGGTATTGCCTTGGTAGTGTGTTTTTGAGGTTGCCAAGGGTACTTCTTGTAATTACTGCTTCTGGTAGGCTACTTTTGAGATTCTCAATAGAGGTCTATGTGTTTTTCCTGTAGTGTGTGTGGCAGGTATTATGTAGTGTTGCTGTTTCTAACATCCTGTTTGGAAGTTGTTGTGGCTGTTGCCTCCAGAGATAGTGTATAAGTACATCTCTCACATTTTGTGTCTGATTGTTTTGAGACTTAGGTGGTTGTCAGGAGACATGAGAAAATGTCTACATTGTCTCAAGATGCCCATTTCTACCAAGCTGGCTACAGAGACAGTAGGAAAATGCTGATCCATGGTTTCAGGTTATAAATATAGTATATTACAAATGGAGTGGCATCAAAGAATTCTATGCTTCTTTTTGTATAACCACTGTGAGGGAGAACAAATTTGCTAGGGTACTAGTTGGCTAAGATGTATAATCTTATTCTTCTCTCATGGAGCAATGCCCCCTTCTGAAAAATCGGGTGCTCACTGAGCAACTACATCCTCAGGACCTCTTAGGGATAATTTCTTTATAGGAGCATTGTGATTGCAATCACCTGCGTCTAAACACAGGTGCAGTAACCAAAGGTTTTCTCAGTGATTCTCAGCACAGAAGAGATCAGGCTACATGTCACTCTTACCAGAGGGAACAGCTAACTTTTCTAAGAAAAGAAAAAACACAAATAATGCAAACTTACAATAGCAGCACTTGTATATTTCAAAATAAAGTGAAAATCTGCACTGTAAAGTATTATCTAGTATTGGATGGTACTGGATTCAGCAGAAATCCTCATCAATCAATGGCATATTTGTCCAGGGTATTCAGTGAAGTCCAATACCTTTGTCAATCAGAGACCAGAAGGAATCAGTGCCCCTCTGCTCCTTCTCTGAAATTTCAGGTTTTCCTGTGACTGACAATCACTAAGAAGGTCAGGATACAATATTCCTGCACTCTTTCTCTCAAAAGAGCAAAATAGAAGCACTAATCTGAAGCTGATTCCTAAAAAGCAGTTCCTGGGCTCTCCAGGGATTGGTGATCTAGTTCCAGATGTTACAGATTTTAAAAGTAAGCTGGAATATGGAATTATCACTCAGAATATTGTAGTGTGCACAGACTGAGTGGGGTCATATCAAACAGTCTAACTCAGGCTTTAAGTGTCTAAGGGGAGGACCTTCCTAGTTTGATCTTTCATTGCCCAGTAGAATGAGTAGATGAGATAAAACAGGCAAGAGTTTCTAAAGCCAAATTGTAAATGGGAGGGTGGCTCAAAAGTCACCAAGTTTAAAAGCCCAACGGGGACTGGGTAGATTGGTGGAAAAATGTTCAAGCCAGCAGATTTCTCAAAACAGAAAATAAAAGGAGAAAATAAAATGCATAAACAAAACAGAAAATGAAAAAGTAACTCTAAATAGGTATATCAGTTAATCAACTTAAGTGCAGACACAAAGGAATAAATAATTTAAATTACTTCTCTGGTTTCGTTTCTGATTTTAAAACTCCAGCAGAGAGTGTCAAACACTTCGCCAAAGGTCCTGATTTCCAGTCTGGAGATATAAAAGTAGATGCTGAAAAGGTGAGGGTCCCAATACTGAGTCTTGGGAAATGCCACTCATTACCAGTCTCTCACCTTGATATACCACTCCAATCCATGGTATCCAAAAACACCAGAACAACAGATTTCTCAAAACAGAAACCAAAAGTAGAAAATAAAATGCATAAAAAAAGCAGGCACTGAAGAAACTCTAAATAGCCATATCAGTTAGTCAACTTAGGTGCAGACACAAAGGAAGAAAGAACTTAAGTGAGTTCCATGGTTTCCTTACTGATTTTAAAACATCAGCATAGAGTGTCAAACACTTAGTCAAAGGTCCTGATTCAATGTTTGGAGATAAAAATGTAGATGGTGAAAAGGTGGAGGTCCCAGTACTGAGCCTTGGGAAATGCTACTTTTTTTCACTTCATACTTTCTTAGGAGGCACTGCTACCTTAACTGTGTGGGTTCTATCCTAGAGCAAGTTAGTCATCCATTTCACTATGTATGGATCTACTTTTAAAGCACTTAGTTTATTAAAGTTGCCAGCAAGGGGTACAGAGTTAAATGCACTGGCCAGATCTAAATAAGCTATATGAACACGACTGTTGTCAACAGCCTGTGTGACCTTCCCAAAGAGGTTAACTAAATTGTGTAGGTGATATCTCCCTTTACAAAGTCAAACTGATATGGACCTAGTTTGATAGGTTATTGATATCACAGTTAAGGAGGTAAGCTGTGATGCATTCCATGACATTGCAAGTCTAACTAGTCAGGCTAATGGGGATATAATGTTTCATCTCTGAGGTTGGACACCCTTGTGTGGGGTCATCACCACTGTAGTTTGCTGTACTTTGGGAATAAATTATGTAGTTAAGGTCAGATTAAGGAATTTAAAGAGAGATCTACAAGGTCATGCCTGGTGTTATTTATTATCATCCATGTAAATTATCAGGCCCCATAGAAGCCGTATTTTGGGTTTTAGAGAGTATCTTCAGTATATTTTTCTTTGTTATATTAGAAGGAATAAGGTATTCAGGAATTTATGGAATTAAAATAATTGTTTCAAGGGTAAGGTTTACACTAAATTTATCTGCAAGCATATTTGTGATGACTATTCGGTTTGACTTGGTGCTATATGGTTTGACTTGGTTCTGCCATTTTGAATAAGTTCAAAACACTGCTTGGTGTTATTTCTTAGTCTCCTAATGTAACTAAAGAAAGACTTATAATTATACCTGTTCAAGATGTCTTACTACTAGTTCTGACAGTAGCTGTTAGTTCTGTTAATGACATTCTTGAGACAATCTGACATGAGGAATTTTAGATCTGACATATGATGTAAGAAGTTTTCTTTTCTCTTGTTATAGAGTTTATTTAAGCTGGTGGACTGCCAGGGTAGCTTTATTGTTAAACTTTCTATTATATTTGGCTGTGGTAGGGATGGCCAGGTCTAGCACTTATATATGAAGGAATAGAAGTCTTTTGAATAAATAGCAGCTGTGTCAGTGTCAAATCTGGAGATGTTACAAGTGAACTTGGATAGCTCATTAGAGAGTTTCAGGAGGTATGTCTGTCTGAAATCTTTGAATTCAGAATTATTGACTGTAAGGGTTTTGGGGATTTTGAAAGAGAAGGTTACAACTTTATGATCAGACTTAACTAAAAACTGAAAAAACTAGAGGCATGGCATTAACTTGTCGTTTTCTTTTTTCAGCATTTTCAAGTTTCCCTCTCTACTTATTTCTGCGAATGCTTCCCCACCTGTGTTGGATGCTTAAGAGGTCTAACCCTGCTACAGTCAGGATCATGGCATAATTTTAAATTTTAATTTTAATAAAGAGACCACAGTGTTTGTCCTTCATTATTTTTTTTCTTCTACAATAATCAAGCTCTTTAAAATAGACTCCTTAATGCCTTCTAGTGAATGTGGCGTGCACACTACTAGAGACACCATACTTTACTAGTAATCCCCTTCAGCCTCACCCCTACATCATGTTCTGCTTCTTTTATTCATTCTGGGCTTATAATAAATTTTCTTTTTATTTTTCAATTCAAACACTGAGGCAGACATAATTATAACACAAATAAAATAAGTATACATTAAGGGTCTTATTTGCCAATGGACAGTCTTACTTGTACTGACCTGTAGCTTGGTCATGTAACTGATAGTTTTTGTTTTGAATGTATCTGCTCACTTATCTGTCTTGTGGTTCTAACTGCTCGGTCTCTTTCTCTCTCTCTCTCTCTGCTCCTCTGCCCTACCCCCATTCCCATCCACCCCATACTCCCCCTAATTTATACTTTGTAAACTCATCCCATATTTCTTTTTGGATACCAATTACACATCTCCACACTTAATTGCTTTCCCCCACCCACATTTCTCTAACCACCAATTGCAGAGCACCACCCTTACTTACTCTCCTCTACCCAACTTTCAGTATTATTTAAACTCTTAAGCATAATATCCCATGTTAAATACTTTAATAAACACTAAATATCACCCTTACAACTACCATACCATCTTACTTGGAACTTGCACCATTACTAGTAATGTTTCTGTTACTCTGCCTAACCTCTCTACTAGTAATCATTGCACATGCTACAACACTATCTTGTCAAGTTCCTACACATTGTTACATATTAGTAACCTCCACAACTGAATACCCTTCTAAACATTACAACTTCTCCAACACCTCCCCCAGTTATTCCTCTATATTCTTCTCTATGTCTCAGTTCACAAACTCTTTAGCACAACACACAGTGAAGCTTACTTTATAAGCCTATCACCAACTTCAAGGAAAAACTCAATATACTGCATTCTTATCTAATCTCCTGTCTGCTACAAAGTGAATATATACACCCTAACCCAGGGCCTTTCACTAACCCTAACCCCAATATTTGTCCAATGAACCTAAACATAGTAACACTTAACCTTAAGAGTCTTTTCAACAAAATAACCCCACTACATGCATGGATAGAACAAAATAAACCTGATATACTAGCCCTAACAGAAACATGGTTACACCCTAAAATGAAAGATAATGAAATAACACCTACCAAGTTTGTCATAATTAGACTAGACAGGTCTAAAAAATGGGGAGGGTGGCCCTATTATATGCAACCACTTAGAATCATACCTTACACCAATAAAGTTCCCCATTTTTCTCATGCTGAAATGTTAATATCCATCATAAATCCTAAAAAAAAAATCAAACAAGTCTACATTATAGTACTATATATTCCCCCAGGATTCAATATACCAGTTCTTGAAGATATCTTATCCTGGATCTCCCAAACAAACGTGAAACTATCATCCTAGTAGATGTAAACAGACTGGCAAACTATAGCATCTGACTCAGCCACAAACAGTATTAATCTCTATGGATTTTCACAACTCATCAAAAGCCCCACTAGGTATAATAAAGATTTTACTCAACAATCTACACTAGACTTGATCCTAGTAACACATCCAACCAATTTTTCTGACACAGGCACCCTTTCTGTTTCACTTAATGACCATCTTCCCACATTTGCCATTAGAGACAACACTCACCAACCCAACATACTTACTTTGAAATCAGTTCGAAATATATCTAATTTCAGTCAGCTTATATTAAATGATCTGTTAACAAAATAAATTGGACACCCCTAAAACTTCTTCCTCTAGATGAAGCTGTAATTTACTTCAATCCCACCTTCTTAAAAATACTTAATTCCCTATCCCCTGTACATACTAAAAGAGTTAAAAAGAATACTGCTCCATGCCTAACCAAAGTAAAAACCTTATGAAACAAAGAGACTTAACTTGGGACACTTGGAAGCAAAATAAAAGTGAGGAAAATCTCATCTATTTTAGATAACTATACAACAATGTAAAAAAGTTAGTCAACAAAGATAAAATATCTTACTACTCTCACCTTCAAAATGAACAAAAATCCAATCCCAAAAATTCTTGTACTCCATATCAACCTTTCTTAACCCAGGCACAAATAAAAGAACACTGCCCATCACCAGATACCCCTTCATCCCTAGCAGCTGAAAACTTCAACAAGCACATAATAAAATCTATAGCAGACCTACTAACAAACACCTCTAACACCAGACCCTCCAACTTCACTAATATCTCCACCACCAATAGTTTATCTCCAGCCAACTACAATCCCGTCTAGGATAACAGACATAAAGCCAGTAATGACAACTCAACCACTTTCTCATTTCAGCCCATACCTACAACTACCATTAAAATACTACTGCTAAAACTAAAACCCTGCTCCACTTCAACAAATAATTTCCCACCACTTTACCTAAAACTAGCCTCTGAATCCATTGCCTACCCAATCAGTATACTTATCATTAGATCTATATTAGAATTGTTGGTTCCTAACATATGGAAAATGTCCAATATCACACCCATCCACAAAGGAGAGAACCACACTGAACCTTCCAATTTTCACCCTATATTTATTTATTTATTTAGTTAATTTCATTATTATAAATAAATAAATAAACATGGATAGAGAAACAGGGAACTATGTAAATAAATAGGGCTAGAGAAGCAGGAAACTGTGTATCTGCAGTATTCCTCGACCTTTCTAAGGCCTTAGACACAGTTTTGAAAGACTCCCCAACTTAAAACTTTCTCATAACACAGTACAGTGGTTCCATAGTTACTTACAAAATTGGAAACAAGCTGTAAAGTGGGCAAACAAACTTTCACCCTTTCTCCATAACCCTACAGGAGTCCCACAAGGCTCCATCCTTGGCCCCCTATATTCACAAATAACTTACATACTTCCTCAGCCCCTGGGAATCGCATTCAATATGCAGATGATTGCACTTTTCTCTGCACCTATCACACACTTTCTGAACTACTTTCTAACACACAGAAGTCTTTTACTGCCATCAAAACCTGGCTAACAAATGCTCAACTATTCTTAAATCTATGAAAACCAAACTCATCCTCTTTCACCCAAAATATCCCACTTCTGACATAAAATGAATTCAAAATATATTCAACAGATAATATATTATCGAGTTAGCACAGCATACAAAACTGCTTGGAGTCATTATTGATAATCAACTATAATTCGACCTCTGCATCCAGCACAATATAAAGAAAACTTACCAGAAATTAGGACTTCTCAACAGAAATAAACACTTCCTAAGCACTTGAACCAAAATCACCCTGGCTAAAACTTTTCTGCTCCCCTCCCTATTCTGCGGTGATGCTATTCTTACCAACCTACAAACTTCCATTATAACCAAATTGGAATAGTGCTATAACAAAGTGGCTAAATTTGCCACTAACTCTAAATACCAAACACATCACTGTAATCACTAAGAGAGTTTAAATGTCTTGAACTCCCCAACCAACTACACTATATGATATCCAACTATAAACAGTGCACAAATAAATTTACAAGCCCTCTGCTTGCTGAGCACTAAGCAATTTAATTCAACCCTATCAACCAAACAGAACCGTAAGATCTGAGGACAAAAAATAGTTGACAATCTCCAAACCCTCTAAACCATCTGGACAATGTTTATACTCATACTCTGTTGCCAAAATATGGAATTATGTTCTCCTAGCTGTTAGATCAGTTCCTAGCCTACCAGTCTTCAAAGCTTCATTAAAACAATATCCAAAGCACACATGGCTGTGCTCCTGCTGTACACCTGACTAATCTTCACTTCTATTTCATATACCATTCACCTGGATTTTTAAACTGATATATATTATGCTTTTTTGTCCTGAGTCTGAACATATGCAATAATACTGTAAATTATGAGTGCTATGCCTTAATTTGTTTTACATATATCTACATTTTGTCTGCTTTTGTTTTTGAATTTATGTAGTGATACTGTAAGATATGAATGTTATTAAGAATCTCTAGTTATACCCTGACTTGCTTACCCAGATGAAACAAGAAATTATATCCAATTCTCCTCTTTCATCCTCCTTCTTTGTTAAGGCACTGGAATGTGCAGCTTACCTCACCAAAGTTAGAATAAAGCACTTGACTGTGCAATAGTCTTGTTTTTGGAAAACTGTTTACAGCCAGTCTGAAGTGTCTTCAAAAGGCAAGCCCAAGCTAGTCTAAAAGAAACAGCAAGGCTACTGTTTCTTTTCATACAAGGAGCAGAAAGTTAATATTGTTCTTACACAAAAATAGTTCAAACTAGTCCCCAAGACCTCACAGACTCTGAAGTCTTTACCCAAATGGAAGATGGTCTTGCACTTCAGTTCCTTCTCTTCATCCTCCTTAATGATTAATGTGCAGCTTATATTAGCTCAGTAGGTTGTTCTCTCCCTGGGCCCAGAGCAATACCTATTCTACTTTCTGTCTTTCACCTGCCAAATGTCAGTTTCAAAAATCATATACTTTATAACTGCTATTTGTTTTAATCCACAAGTGAATAAATGCAATGGGCTGGCACTGTATCCAGAATTAATTTATTTCCTTTATGCCCATTAATTTCAAGAATAAACATTGGCTCCTCCACAGACTTGATTTGGATTAAGAAGATAATCAGAGACAGAGAATGAATGTATGTATCAGTGAATGACAATATTTGAGTTATTCAAGTCTGAATTTTATTTAATTTAACATGCTTCACCTACTGAATTTTTCATACTTTATTTTACTATAGTTTTACATTGTTTTAGTGTAAACTCTAGCTAACCTTTTTTATAGCATGTACGTAGCTAGTTTTTTGATAGCCTACCATCCATCTGTGCATCAGCGGGGGGACCCTTCGGATGCTGTTGATCATCTCATGCAGGTATCTAGAACCTGTTCTCCAGTGGTTCTGTACTGTGTACTGTACTGTACTGTACTGTAAAGTCTATCCACTATAACAGTGAGATTACCTCTACACTGCTGTGGCACAATGGCCTCATGTTTGTAATAGGAACCTGGCTGGACAACAACATTAGTCCTTATTTGGTGGAAACAGTGCACTTGGGCTGTTCATTATTCAGCTCCCATGGTGGGATATGATAATTTGGTACAGTGTTTTTTTAGAGCTCAGTCATGTATGTGACCCAGATAACTAGAGAAAAAAAATAATTTAATAAGCCATGAACAAAGAAAAACTGCAGGTGCCACTTCATATACCATCCTTGTAGTTATGTGAGGATGTTCTTTCAAGAGTTCACTAACTTCCTTGTTAGCTTAATCTTATATAACCTAAACTGACTACTTTGGCGCAGTTTCAGTGTCTGGAGTGATGAGAAGTTAATGGTGTTTAGTATAAGATTTCCTCTGTATTATACATGGATTTGGGCTCGCTAAAGTGACTACTTCTGTTGCCTGTCACTTTATACTTACTTTGGACACAATATTCCAGCTAGATGTGCTGACCTCAGAGTTGATGGTTGAGCTGGTCTTGTGGTCTAATTATTATGTAGCTCACATGTAGATAAGCTACTCTTGATGCAGCCCTGAGGACTTCAGCAGGTGTAAGATATGAATGTGAATGCTGTTAATAAAGAACAGTGTTGTCTTCTCCTTCATCAGCTTGTGCTGAAGTCCAGATCAGGTGATCTAGATCTTTCCTATATGTTTTGCCAAGAGGAAACTCATTAAAGCTTCAGCAAGATGAAACAAACATGTCAAGCATTTAATTACAAGAAAACAACAACACATGTTTTTTGCAGAGTGCAAGTCCCTCTGCACCCCCAATGAGAGGATTCACCCCCCTCCACCCCCCCTTTACTTACATGTACTAGCTCCATGGTAATACAACTACAGAGAAATAAATAAAAGCCTCTAAACTTTGAATCATCACCGATACGTAAATAGAATCTTCTTGTACTCCTTGGGTTCGGCAGTTGTCAGAACCATACTGCTACCTCATGGCATCATGATGAGTTTTGTTTAGAAGATTATTAATTTCCTTTGTTATTAGCTTGTGCTACACTATTTGTGAAGTATGGCATACCCAGCTCACTTAGTAACAGGTTGGCTGAAGATCTTATGTCCTTTCAACTGTCAGAACATCAGTTCTGGCAAACCTAGCCCCATAAAACAATTTACATAACTTAAGAAGTTAACAGCAGTAATGTAATGTTGAACTTGTCATGCCTACATGCACAAAATTGGTTAATATATGGAATTTCATCATTATTTTAAAAGGATCATTATCACAAAACAAAATGAAGGATGTTAGGGTTCCTGAAGAATTGGAAAGTCTTTCCTGAATACTACATCATGGGTTAGAAAGGAAACACTACTACTGGATGGAGTCCTTTGCCAAACTGGTGATGCAACTTCACCTGTGTACCTTGTAGTAACATTTTTACCCTATGGTTACATGCAACCTGGTCTTCTTTTTTACAAATGCAGTGTACCTTCACTACAGCAATCATACAGTCAAATTCTATCAACCCTTGTAGTTCTTGCCTACCAACTCTTATGAAAATTTTATTAGCTTTATTGAGGCACAATAAAAGAAGGCAATTTTGACCAACAGAGCAATTACTCGATCACATTCCATAACCTTTTCATCCCATGACACATTCCATAACCTTTTCACCCCCTGACATTTTGGCTGTTTGAATGGGAGGTTCTATCTTAGTATCATATCTACAGTATTTATGATATCCCCTCACTTTCCTATCTAAACCAAATAATAGAAGACAGGATCCCTATTATTTCATTTACTGTTTTCTCAACTACTTTAGCAGATATCTTCTTAAACACAGTCTCATAGCACAATATTTTGTCGACTAATCTTACAAAGTTTTCTACATCTTATGGATTGGCTTAACCTGTGGACTTTTTTAATAATTGCTGGCACAGTTCTTGTAAATCTATCACAAACATTTCCATCATTATTTTTTTGCTGTTAATTCCCTCAGGGTCTAACCAAAACTTCACAATAACCTTTAACTGAAAGAATTGTGCCCTTACTGTTTTATTCCAAGAGAAAGTACACTTGTGAAACTTAAGGGACCTTTGATGTAGCTGTTTTTCAAAGTCAAGAACTTCTCTCAAAAAATAAAACTCTCTCTCTCCCAGGAAACAAATGAATCAACAGTCCATAATTGTTTATCATCAAGAATTTCACTAGTGAAACACATCTTTACCAATAATTCTCTGGTGTAGGCAACTCAAACACTTCATCACTAGGACTTCCATTGACAATTATGGACTTCTAAAGGACTTCCTGCTTGAAGTCGATTACTCTGGTCTTGGCCTTTTGCTCCTTTCATGAAGTTTAGCATACTCTAAAAAAAGTTATCAACATGCTAAAAACCTACCTTGCAAAAAATGGTCCTTTCCCTGCTTATAGTAGCTATTAATATCTGACTGTCCCTTCCCGTTCATTTCTTTCTTCCTCATATTTACACTTTCTTGCTGTTACCCTTCCCTCATCCACATCTCCTTATTCAAAAAAACATAACTGTAGTGCATTCACATATCTTCCTTCTCACACTATTGTCCACACTATCTTAATCTTGTTCTATTGCTCACATTCCATCTTGTCTACCTTCCATTACTTTTATTTTGGTTTATTTTCCTAATTTTATTTCAAGCATGTATTATGCAAAATGTTAGATGTTGTTTTATGTGTAAATGCTTAAATAAAACCTTTGGAGCTTCTCTCTCCAGGCCTTCACTGAAAATGGGCTTTGCTCAGTTGGGCTATCACAATCTACAAATGTGAAATAAATACCTTCAAACTCTCATAGATGCCAAATCTAAGTGACTCCTGCCATGTCAGACTTTCCTTGGCTTTCCTTTTTAAATACAGTTTCACAATCCTCTTCTTAGCTCAGGTCAATTAAAACATACCTCTGTCTGCCTAAATCTTAATCTGTTTGGCATTCATCTGGTAGAATCACTGTACTATGTTACAACAGAATAAGCTGAGAATGATAAAGTCAGTAATAGACATTGCATTCAATATTATTATTACATGTTCAGATTTTGTGTGTTTTGCCAAGTATTCAAAATCTGTCTGGCTTTATACTTACTGTGTTGCACTGTTCGTGTGATGTGTGCTGAATAACGTTGCCACATAAATTGTACACAGTAGTATTGTATATTGCTAATTTGTATTTGCTTGTATTCTGCATTTGTATTGATTCTTTTTGGTACTTGTGCACTTTAAATTAATTCTTTATTTGCACATAATGTAATCAGATTCAGAAATGTAATGTTCTACTGAAGAACTTCATTGTTTGTGCTTTCTGTGTAGCAGTTCTAGTTCAATTGTTATGTTTCTCTGCTTATGATATACAGCATACCACTGTAATGTTGGTCTGAAAGTATTTTGTGGAGCGTCAGAGGACATAAGAAATTGAGCTATTTAAGAACTCAAACAATGGAGTTTTAAAGCAAAGTTACTGTGTGCTGATAAAAGAAATTGCACAAACAGAAGTGACTTTAAAGTTAATGTAGTCATTGAGATGAAAACAAAAAAGCAAATTAATAAATAATCTGAGACATTTAGAAAGGCTTGGAATGCTCTTATGGAGAAAGTATCTGGGATTCAGCAAATGATTCTCTTGTAAAAATTAATTGCTCTTCCCCACATATTAATTTTATTCTGGTATTAGCACTAGCAGATATAGTATCAGACACAAGCAGTACCATTCAAGGCTTTCCTGTAAACACTCATGGTATAGTGATTGGTCACAATAACTCAGTATATAAGAAAAGGTTGTGGGAATCAAATCCAAAACTGCATAATGGAGGATTTTGCTTGGTTACTGCCTTAACCACAATAATTAGGTAAATGCATATGGTAAATATATTAACTAGAATGCTGAATTAACCACAAATAGTTATAATTCCAGTTAATTATTGCTAAGCAGTTTACTAAGCCGTTTTCCCAATGCTGACAATATTGTTTTCAAATTGCAGTGCTGTAGGACTCTCTAACTTAAAAATGCACTCAGTAAACATATCATTCTTGGTTATACCGATTCCAGGGTTGGTTTCATTTTACCTTGTAAAATCATATATATTTCTTTCTGCTGACAAGAAAAAAATATTTTTATAACAAACACTAATGATAGCATTTTATTATGTTTAATATGGCTGTGTTGTGGAAGTTGTAAAAATAACTGCTCTACTCTTGCTTGCAATTTTGGAGGTTTAGTTAATAAATCCTCCATTTCAATATAAGCCTGCATTCAAGGTAACAAAAGAAACCATGTCTATATAACTGCCAAAGTATTTTATGGGGCATAAGGTTTTGACATTGTCCTAAAATGAAATGCCGCAAAACATGACAATTGGTGGTAAGCATGCAGGAAAAGCAACAGGGCCTAGACAACGGCTGTTTTCACTGGCTATGATCACGGACCTCACCACATCCCCTGGCATTGTCAACTACAATTTCTTACTGGCTGTCTTTACAAAAACATATTATTTCCTGAGATGTGGTAAAACAGTATTTGAATTACCTTTGGAAAGGAATGTAAAGATTTTTAAATGCTTCTTCTTTCTTTTCCAGCATTAATTACATATGGTGTTCCTCAGGAACCAGTTCCAATAAATAATAGTTTTAAAATGCCTGTTATGGTTAAAAGAAAAACCGTAGTTATATTTGCATGACGAAAATCAACCTCTTAGTAAAAGAAATCTGGACAAATTCTAAAATATTGAGGGGAGAAAGACCCAAAAATAGGGACAGATTTTAATTGTTGCTCTTATAAACTTAGAAAGATGCTAAAATAGCAGATTTTGCATTAGCATGAATTTTCTGAAGGCTATATCATCTGAAACTGAAATATGTAGTTATTTAGATCATTAGTTAGCGATTTCAATCCTCAGAGATTTTCCAGAAGACCAAAAAACCAAAAATATGAAGCAAAAAACTGGACGTTCTGTGAAAATCTGGACAGTGAGAGGTATGGTGAATACTGTAATAGACAAAAACAGCTGGGTTTATAAGTGGCCTAAGCATGATCAAATAAATGTTGGGCCAGATTCCACAAGAGTTGCTGTCCGTGTAATTCTGCCCTAATTCTGAAAGATCTGCTCTCAGTGTAAGTAACTTGCTTTGGTGTAAGGCCTATCTACAAATAAACTTACTATGGGGACAAGATTCCAAAACAGCTGCTCTCAGCCTGCTCTCAGTGTAAATGGTCACAAACTGAGAGCAAGTCTTTTGGAATTGGAGTAGTTGTTCCAGGTTCAGTATACTCTAGAGTATACTCTAGAGGAAAAGGGAGAAGACTGCTGCCTGGTCTTGACATGCAAGCACTGCTGGCATAGATAAGTGGACCTTTCATAATATAAACTCTGTCATGTGTCTGCTAAATATAACTGCCTTCACTCACATCTGAATTTTTTTCTGTTATTGTAATCACCAGGATGAGTCTAAAATTGTTTCCATTGAGATCAATATACCACTCCAGTAAACAAACTTAAATAAATAAAATAAAGTTTTCATTATAAAAAATACTATATTTAAATACAGTCAAAATCAAAAACAATGTCAGATGTTTATATTTCTGTAAAGAATCATGGCTGTAATTGGTAATTATTTATTTCATTTGCAAAATTCTGCAATTGTAACCAAGGTTGCAGCTCTGTAAGCAGAAGAATTATGTATGCACATGCATTAATTGAAATATATGTATATTACATAGTTATATTTTTTCAATTATCTGTTAAGGAAGGAATAACTGGTATATGGAACATGTAGTTCTCTGAAAAGAAGATGCACAGTCTGTGTGCATATGTAAATGCATATAAATACATGCATGATACTTGCAAATCAAAAACAGAATATATAGGTGTAATATGTATGCATATGTATTTTATATATGTATATATATATATATATATATATATATTTCCCCTTTAGAAGGTCGAACGGCTGAAATCTCGAAATGCATATGGTCGAGACCATATGCTCAAAATTTCAGAAGCTCGACCTTCTGAATGGGGATCGGCATACAGCGCAGACCAGGAGATTTCTCTTTCTGCGCTGTAGTGCGATCTCGGAGTTAGGGGTTTAGGGGGGATTGGGGGGGCTTGCCCCCCCCTGCAGAAACATTGTTTTGTGTTTTGTTTTTTTTTTCATTCCCTTTCAGAAGGTCAAGCTTCTGAAATTCGAGCATATGGCTTCAGCCATATGAATTTTGAGATTTCAGCCATTCGACCTTCTAAAGGGAAACTATAGATATATATATATATATATATATATATATATATATATATATATATATATATATATAAAATATATATATATGCATATATTTACTACAAGAAGGACCATGTTAGAAATACACACACACACACACACACACACACACACACACACACACACACACACACACACACATATAATTTTAATAAAATAGATATAGATGATTGTGACTGTGCACTCATATATGTCACATTATATTTATATGTGCAACTATATATAAGCATATGGGTCTATTTCACTTCACTGAAAGCTCATTTCACTGAAACTCATTTGACTGGCCACACTTGGCTGAAAATTCAATTCAGTGAAAACTCATTTGACTGAAAGTCATTTTGTTGAAAGGTATATGCCCTTTTCCCCATTGCAGTGTGATCCTGGGTTAGTATATATAGTAAGGGGGGTGTGGGTGGCACAGCCCCCTATGCCTCCCACATAGTTTGGATATATAATGTCTTCTAAAAAGAGTTATTCATTGGAGTGGTATGTATCCATGTATATGGTTTAAAATGTATAAAATAGGTGGGGGGCTGTTCCCACCACTCCCCCCTTACTATATATACTAACTCCAGGATCGCACTACAACGGGGAAATGGGCATATACCTTTCAACAAAATGAGTTTCATTGAAATGAGCTTTCAGTCAAGTGTGCTCAGTCAGTGAAATGAGCTTTCAGTGAAATTAAGTATACCCAAACACATACACGTGTATAGTTTTTGTGAGAACTGCTTATATGTACAACACACAGCCATACCTGTATTCCAGGATAGTTATATTTGTAATGTGTTTATACACACACACACACACACACACACACACACACACACACACACACACACACACGTGTTTATATATTTATATATTGAGATATACGTATGTATACATATGTATATATTTATGTGTGTAATATTTCTAAATGTATTCATATTTTCTTAATGGGATGAACACAGCACTAATGCATATTGCCACTGTGGCATGCATTTGTCTGGGTATTATTCTTATGTTTCCCATATCTGGAGATTTTACTTATTTGTGATGTATGTGGATATGTATTGCTTGTAATCAATCAAGGATGTTCTGACACATGCCAAGAGCATAAGTAGATATACCTTTGATTTATGCATGTAGTATATTACATAGAGAGCAACAGTTAGCACTTTTGACATTAGTGTAGGGTTGTGATGAAGATACAGGTTCAAATCTGTCTGCACATATTCACAATTTGTGGTAGGTGTTATTTGTTCTTGTATACTAGAAAATTAACATGATTTTCATTTCATATGTAGTTGCATACCGAAACGTCAACTCAATTCATTATGATCCAATGAACCAAGGTGGAGGCAACAAAACAGAACTTCAGAAATAGCGTATACCAGTTTATTTATCCGCTTTCGTCCTGACGAAGTCTTTTGACTTTTTTTTTTTTCGTCTTTTGACGAAAGCGGATAAATAAACTGGTATACGCTATTTCTGAAGTTCCGTTTTGTTGCCTCCACCTTGGTTCATTAGATTTTATTTGTTCTCGCTTGTTTTTTTTTTGTTTTGTGTCAATTCATTATGATCACACAATGCCTAGAGAGTGGCTGCATGAATTCTAATTAACATATCTTAGATGGTTATAAATCTGAAAGCATAGACTGTCCTTTTGATAGACTGCATACAACATCATTCCAATTCATGGATCTGGGAGGCATTTTTAATTTTTGTATTACATACTGATGGCAATAAATGAAAAAAACGACCACTTTGGGTGAAGGAAACACTGAATTTAATACCAATGACAGATTTATCGCTTTTGTCTGCACAATGTCTGGACTTCTTCAGAATAAAATACACCAGTTCCCAAAAACTTTAAATACCAAAAAACATGCCCCCCCCCATCCTAATTAGCCATTAAAACAAAATGCATACACCTATAACAATTATGCAACTCACAAAAAATGAATACATAATAATCATAAATAAAAAATAAAACATGAACAAAATGATCATGGCATTCAGTAAGTATAATGCTAACATGGATTTCAACTTTAAATAGCTTGAAATAGAGATAACATTATTGAGTCCTGGATGTCGCCCAACATTGACTCTAAGTTGCCACTTTAACTCAATAATTTCTAAAAAATGTCATTGGGACCCCCCCAATGGTCATAGACCAATCCCTCTATGACAATGAATTTAAAGGAATGCGTGGGATACATTTTAATATGTCTAAATAAGGCATTACGTTCATCCCTCTTGTTGATGTCGTAGCCATGTTGATATACCCGATATCTAAAATGCCTGATAGTCTTACCTATGTAAAAACAGGTACAGTCATTACAGACTGCTGCATACACCACACCCTTACTGTTACAACTGAATTTCTTTTGCAACTTGCTCATTCCGTATCCATTTATGAAAACTTCTGCACCCTCCAACATTACTTTACTTTGGGTGCAGTGTCTACATTTACTCATTCTACCCTCCTTGGGATGCCCCAAACTCCTTGCAGTCATGGTTTTCAGATAAGCTTCTTTGCTATATACTATATTTGGACTCTCACCAAGTTTACTGGCAATCTCTGGGTCATGTTTGAAAATGGACCAAAATTTTTCGCTGACAAATTTGATTTCTCTAAAATGTCCATTATAAGGCAAAACCAAAGCTTTGTTGCACCCTACATTTCCTTCATCTTGTACATCATAGCTGACTGTAGGTGTACTAGTTGAACCTAACAGGGGCTTATAAAACCCAGCCTGTCTCTTCCTCTTAACTTCATCAAATATTTAATTTAAAAAGTCTTGGGGATAAACTCTTCTACAAAACATATCAAACAATTTTGTACATTCAACCAAAAACTGGACCTCCTTACTGACCACCCCGGCAAGTCTCACACACTGACCATTGACGATAGATTTTTTCTAGTGAATAGGGTGCCAACTCTGAAAATGTAAATAAGAGTTGGAATGGGTAGGTTTCCTATACAAGTTGGACTCAAATCTCCTATCAACCCTATTCTTAGTCAAAGAAACATCCAAGAAGTTGACTTGGTCCAGATCCACAGTCATGGTGAACTCCAATAATCCAGTGGAGGTGTTGAGAAATTGAAGAAATGTCTCCAACCTATCAACTGAATCAACCCAAAAATTATGATGTCATCTATAAAATGTTTGTAGAGACACCAACAGTTTTTGAATTCTGAAGTGAATAACACATTGTTTTCCCAAAAAGCCATGACGACATTAGCAAAAATGGAGCGCATGCAGCGCCCATGGCAACACCATTAGTCTGTCTAAATAATTGTCCTTCAAAACTTATAAAAATTATTTTTGAGGACAATTTCCATAAGTGAACTCAAGGTGATGCTTTTGTCATTCCCTATTTTACTGTGTAATGCCAAATATTGATAAAACCAATCAATCCCTCTTTCATGTGGAATGATAGTGTACAAATTCTTAACATCTATACAAACAAACAAAAGATCATTGTTGTATAATCTATCCATCACCCCACTCAAGAAATCCCAGGAATCCTTCAATGGTGGAGGATAATCACTGAAGATATTTTTTAATGCTTGGTCTATATATTGAGCTATGAAGAATGTCTTGTATCCCTTTGCGTCAATAATGGGTCCCAAAGGAGGTTTAATCAAAGATTTATGAATCTTTGGGAGACCAAAATTCGTGGGGGTCCTAGGATGTTGCACTTTCATGTATTCTAAATCACTAAGGGTGATTTGACCATTAAGAAACAAATCTTCTAAGGCCAAATCGATCCTGTGAATGGCCACATTCATTTCATTAAGAGAAATTTCCTCATAGTCAGCTAACAGAAGTAATGAAAACATTTTATTGATATAACCATCCTTGCTCATGACTACAAGCCCATCTCCCTTGTCAGGTTTCATAATTCGCAGGGAGGTGTCTGATCTGATGTCCTTAAGTAATGTGGCTTCATCACTAGAAAAGTTAAAACAGATAGGAATAGGACATCTGACTATATTCCTGATTTCTTCGTCACATAACGTTTCAAAAATAGCAATAATGGGATGCAAAGAAGGATTGTACATGTTGGGTCTCCTTTTAATCTGATGCAACTCACTATCTGTCCTTGAATTACCAAACAGAAGGCTGAAATTAATTTTTCTAGAGAACAATTTCAGTTGTAATAAAATCTGCATCAATGTTTGCCTTCTGGATGGGAACAAAGGTCAGACCTTTTTGACATAACTCAGCCCAACTACTTGAAATCTCACAATGACTATAGTTGTATATATGGAAATCACCTAATGTGTTAGACACAACTGAGTATACTGGTTGGGAATTCAATGCCAATTGCTCTGTCTCATTGAATCCGTGTACCTCCCCCTCCCCTTGTTCCCATTCCAACTCTGTTGGTAGTGATTGGAACTGTGGTTGTGGAGACCTTGATGTCTGTAACTGTTGTTGTTTTTGTTCCCCCCACTCTGATTCAGTAACCTTTCTGATCTCCTCAGAGGGGTGGGTCTAAAGGGGCCTGTTCACCTTTGAAAGACTCATCATCAATAACAATACCATTGTCACTGCGCCCAAACAGAGCATTACAGTCATTGCCATCATGAAAAACATTATTAAATTTATCAGATTTATTAATGGGAGGTTGAGGGTAAGCAGTGTTGTTGTCATATTCCCCCAAGTCTCTATTAAACTTCTTGTTTTTTTTAACTTTGAGTTCTTGGATAAATTGGTCAGCTTTACAAAAAACTGCCTTGTACTGATCAATTTTCATATCAAATAGTAGGTAATTTTAAAATAAATGTCCAAAGTCTCAATAGATTTATTCAAATCATGCATTTGTCTAGCATAGTCATTAATCAATACTTGTAGAAGCTCACAGCTATGTTTGTTAAATAAAATGATTAACTCACAATGTAAATCAGAGTTCTTGATCAACCCTGAAGGAAACTTCCACATTCTTAGACCTTTAGGCACACGTCCCACCTTAAGCCATTCCTGTAAATAGTCGATTCTGATTGCAATTTACAAAATTTAATCACCATATCCTGGAAGCGTTTATCGATAGTCCCCATGCTCACTGTGTTTTCTTGCTGAAACCCATTAAATAAATCCTTCTTGAGCCATGTATTAAGATTAAAAACAGAAGCGCCACTCATCTCACCATTCTCGGCGCCTACAGCAAGTGAACTAACATGACCCTGAGACCTGACATCATCATGGGATGGCGAAAAAGCTGTTCCTTGCCCTGGGGGAATCTCCGAGCTGTTGCTGGAGCCAGAAAGCCCCAAATCAATACCATTATTAAAAAACACATTTCTGTGTTTGGGAATAGCACCCAGACTGAGTGCAACATCAACCCGCTGTATCAGTCTCTGAACAAGAGCAGTTAAATTGCTCAGAGAAGTCGATAAAGTCTCAAATCTTTCTAAAGTGCTGACCGAGCCCTCAATGGTACCATCCATAACAAATGGCACACAAAAACATAAAAAGAGAAGCACCAACTAATGAAAAAATGACCACTTTGGGTGAAAGAACAGCTGAATTTAATACCAATGACAGATTTAGTGCTTTCGTCTGCACAATGTCTGGACTTCTTCAGATTAAAATACACCAGTTCCCAAACACTTTAAATACTAAAAAACATGCCCCCCCCATGTTCCTAATTAGCCATTAAAGCAAAATGCTTACATATATAACAATTACGCAACTCAAAAAAAATGAATACATAATAACCATAAATAAAAAATAAAACATGAACAAATTGATCATGGCATTCAGTAACTATAATGTTAACATGGATTTCAACTTTAAATCGCTTGAAATAGAGATAACATCAATGAGTCCTTGATGTCGCCCAGCTTTGACTCTAAGTTACCACTTTAACTCAATAAATTCTAAAATAATGTCATTGGGACCCCCCCCCCCGAGGGTCATAAGCCAATCCCTCTATGACAATGAATTTAAAGGAATGTGTTGGATACATTTTAATATGTCTAAATAGGGCATTACCTTCATCCCTCTTGTTGATGTCGTAGCCATGTTGATATACCCGATATCTAAAATGCCTGATAGTCTTACCTAAGTAAAAGCAGATACAGTCATTACAGACTGCCGCATACACCACACCCTTACTGTCACAATTGAATTTCCTTTGCAAAATTTCCTTTGCAACTTGATCATTACGTATCCATGTATGAAAACTTCTGCACCCTCCAACATCACTTTACTTTGGGTGCAGTGTCCACATTTACTCATTCTACCCTCCTTGGGAATCCCCAAACTCCTTTCAGTCATGTTTTTCAGACAAGCTTCTTTGCTATATATTATATTTGGCCTCTCACCAAGTTTACCCGCAATCTCTGGGTCATGTTTGAAAATGGACCAAAATTTTTCGCTGACAAATTAGATTTCTCTAAAATGTCCATTATAAGGCAAAACCAAAGCTTTGTTGTACCCTACATTTCCTTCATCTTGTACATCACAGCTGACTGTAGGTGTACTAGTTGAACCTAACAGGGGCTTATAAAACCCAACCTGTCTCTTCCTCTTAACTTCATCAAATATTTCATTTAAAAATTCTTGGGGATAATCTCTTCTACAAAACATATCAAACAATTTTGTACATTCAACCAAAAACTGGACCTCCTCACTGACCATCCTGGCAAGTCTCACACACTGACCCTTGACGATAGATTTTTTTCTGGTGAATAGGGTGTTGAGAAATTGAAGAAATGTCTCCAACCTATCAACTGAATCAACCCAAAAAATTATGATGTCATCTATAAGACATATGTAGAGACACCAACAGTTTTTGAATTCTAAAGTGAATAACACATTAGCTTCCCAAAAAGCCATGACGACATTAGTAAAAGTTGGAGCGCATGCAGCGCCCATGGCAACACCATTAGTCTGTCTACATAATTGTCCTTCAAAACTAATGAAATAATTTTTGAGGACAATTTCCGTAAGTGAACTCAAGGTGATGCTTTTGTTGTTCCCTATTTTAGTGTGTAATGCCAAATATTGATAGACCCAATCAATCCCTCTTTCATGTGGAATGGTAGTGTACAAATTCTTAACATCTGTACAAACAAATAAAAGATCATTGTTGTATAATCTGTCCATCACCCCACTCAAGAAGTCCCAGGAATCCTTCAATAGTGGAGGATAATCACTGAAGATGTTTTTTAATGCTTGGTCTATATATCAAGCTATGAAGAATGTCTTGGATCCCTTCACACCAATAATGGGTCTCAAAGGAGGTTTAACCAAAGATTTATGAATCTTTGGGAGACCAAAAATCATGGGGGTCCTAGGATTTTGCACTTTTATGTATTCTAAATCACTAAGGGTGATTTGACCATTAAGAAACAAATCGTCTAAGGCCAAATCGTCCCTGTGAATGGCCACATTAATTTCATTAAGAAAAATTTCCTCATTGTCAGCTGACAGATGTAATGAAAATATTTTATTGATATAATCATCCTTGATCATGACTACAAGCCCACCTCCCTTGTCAGGTTTCATAATTCGCAGGGAGGTGTCTGACCTGATGTTCTTAAGTAATGCGGCTTCATCACTAGAAAACTTAAAACAGATAGGAATAGGACATCTGACTATATTCCTGATTTCTTCTTCACATAATGTTTCAAAAATAGCAATAATGGGATGCAAAGAAGGGTTTTATGTGCTGGGTCTCCTTTTAATCTGATGCAACTCACTATCTACCCTTGAATTACCAAATAGAAGGCCCAAATTCAGTTTTCTAAAGAACAATTTCAGTTGTAATAAAATCTGACCAAGTTTTGCCTTCTGGATGGGAACAAAGGTCAGGAACGTAATGCCCTATTTAGATATATTAAAATGTATCCCACGCATTCCTTTAAATTCATTGTCAGAGAGGGATTGGCCTATGACCCTCGGGGGGGGGGGATCCCAATGACATTATTTTAGAATTTATTGAGTTAAAGTGGCAACTTAGAGTCAACACTGGGCGACATTCAGGTCTGAATGATGTTATCTCTATTTCAAGCTAATTTATATCCATGTTAGCATTATAGTTACTGAATGCCATGATCAATTTGTTCATGTTTTATTTTTTATTTATGGTTATTATGTATTCATTTTTTGTGAGTTGCGTAATTGTTATATGTGTATGCATTTTGCTTTAATTGCTAATTAGCAACATGGGGGGGTTGTGTTTTTTAGTATTTAAAGTGTTTGGGAACTGGTGTATTTTATTCTGAAGAAGTCCAGACATTGTGTGGATGAAAGCGCTAAATCTGTCATTGGTATTAAATTCAGTGTTTCCTTCACCCAAAGTGGTCGTTTTTTCATTAGTTGGTGCTTCTCTTTTTGTGTTTTTGTGTACTGATGGCAATAACACAAACACATATCCTGAAGTAAAAAAAATGTATCGTTTATTGATTTGTAATATGGCATACATCACATTTGTGTACTGTTTTAACCATTTTTTTTTTTATTGCTTTGTGTCTTCTAATAGGTGCTGCTGGAGAAATAGTGTCTATCCTCTCCATATGTAAGCAATAATGCTTGACAGGGTATGTGTTAATGTGTAATTAATGCCCACCCAGGGGTGTTATGAGGCCAGATGACCACAGGTGGAAGGGGGTTAATTACACATTAACACACACACATTGGAGGGCATTATTGTGCTTAGAGAGTGGGCTCACTGTAAAATTATTGTGTTTTACTTACTTCTATATATATATATATATATATATATATATATATATTTTTTTTTTTTTTTTTATTATTACTATATATTTTTTAGTACATTTTTGATGTAAAACAGTTCCTCCACCTAGTGTTTCAAACTTGCTGTAATATATGTTAATGGTGTTGGAGGAACGATTCTACAGCCAAAATGCAACATTTAAAAAATAACCAGGTTAGTTACTTTATTTTTGGTCCCTTACTCCTAAATCATTTGGTTGGCAGCCACTGGAGATTGAAATTACTAAATAATGACACATTTTTGAGCTTTAGACTTTTTTTCCTTCAGAAAATTCATGCTAACTTAAATCCTTTACTTTAGCAGCTTTGTAATTTTATAAGAGCAATAATTAAGTTTCTATTTTAGTGCCTTTGTTCCCCAAAGATTTCTTCAGCTGAAGGGTGCAGAGGTTTGTAAACTTCTTTACTGGTGCTGCAGGTAGTCATCACACACACAGACACACACACACACACACACACACACACACACACACACACACACACACACACACACACACTCTCTCTCTCTCTCTCTCTCTCTCTCTCTCTCTCTCTGTCTCTTTCCTGCTTTCATGCACGTAGTCACTCACACATGCAGACAGCAGTATAAACACACATACACACGACCATCTCTCTGTCTTACTTTCATACGCACATATGCTCTCTTTATCTCTCTCTCTCTCTGTCTCTCTCACACACACACACACACACACACACACACACACACACACACACACACACACACACACACACACACACACACACACACACACTTACTTTTTATTTTACATCGCTAAACAGCAGAAGTGCTGCTTAGCCAGAGCAAAACAATAGCTTAACTGATCTCTCACTCACACTCATACAGGCATACACTTTCACACACAAACACATACATACACTTTTATTTTATTTTACTCTCACTAAACAGCAAAAGCAATGGTTAGCAAATGTAAAATAGTAGCTCAACCCATCTCTCACACTCACACATGCATACACTTTCACACATAGACACAGATTTTTTTTTCATTTTACTTTTATTTTATTTTACACTCACTAAACACCAGAAGTGCTGTTTAGCGAGTGTAAAATAATGGCAGCCATTGTGTTTTCTCATTCCGAGTTCCACAGCAGCTTGATACGCTGCCATGAAGTGGCAGACATGTTTTTCAGTGGGCATTACTTGTACATTAATACCCTGCTGGAGAATGCTCGTTCTCCAATCAGGGTACTGATGTATAGTAAGCCCATTCTCTAAATAATGTTAATGCTATGCTCGTTTCATAGACTTTATTTTCCTTTCATGTAATGTAGCCATCATTTTTGCCAGAGTTGGGTAGATTAGTCTATCTGTCAGTTGTGCTTTCCTTGTTCAATTACATCATGCTACAGTCAGCTTTTCCATGATATCCATGGACATGTCACCATTTGATGTACATGACAGATGCCTATTACTACTTATAACATGGCAAGCCCTTCTTCTGTACAGCACATTTCACAGTGTAGCTCAATGAACCAGTAGCAGTTGTTCTGCTGTAACATAGTCCTTCACAGTCATAACATATAACCTTTCCTTTTGCAGACTCATAAGCTGCATTCCTGTCTACTGAAAGTGTGCCATATATTAATGGTTCTTTCCAATGGCAACTGCAAGAGTACAGTAATGCCACCTTTGTATGCCTCTTGTTATGGGTGACCCCATCTAAGTACCATTGCCCTTAACTCCTGCTTGTATTTTCATTCCTTTCATATTGACAGACGTGTGTGCAGCTGCTGAGTTGCACTACCATTAGAGTATTACGTGTCTGTCCTTTCCAGACAGTGTTCTGCATGTCCCATGCACACATTCTCCTTTCATGAAGTACTGTGATAACTACATATGCACATGAGTTAATAACACTTATTTTTTGTACTTATCTTATCTGCACTGAGTGTCTATGGAAATTCCATGCACATTGTGGGGTCAGAATACTCATAAGGTTCATGGGTTCATAGGTTCATATGTATTTACTAGGCTAATGACCACAAGGGCCTTTTTAAGCCTAGCCATGCATCCCAAATCTCTGACTAGTTCTGGTACCCTTGATAAGTGTAAGCAGTGACTTGGGATGTGAAAAATGTACAAGCAGGGGCCTGGGGATGGACCATTTACAGACTGCCTGTGTCTATAAGAGACAGAAGTGCCAAACTAGGGATGAATTTCCTGTTTCCCATCTAATTGTTCAAGTTACAGTTAGTTTGCATGTAGTTTATGTACCATAGAGACATATGCCTCTGTGGGAGTGCTACAGAATCCTGAAAGCCCAAAATCCTGAAGACCAAAATCCTGAGATCAAAATCTCGAAAGTTCAAAATACTGAAAACTCAAAATACTGAAAAGACACAGGATACCAAAACTTACTATATTTCAGCATAAGTACATACAGAAACATATTTTCAGTTTTCAGTATTTTGAACTTTCGTGATTTTGGTCTCAGGATTTTGGTCTTCAGGATTTTGGGCTTTCAGGATTCTGTAGCGCTCCCACATCTGTATCGCTATGTTTAGCATCACAACTGTGTGTGTTATACTTTCCATGACTTGTTCAGATTTGCAGGCAATCAGTCATGTTGACATATGGCATGTTTACAGGTGCATTTCAGTTTTGTCTTCTTTGACCAGTGTTGGTTGCAGTACTACAAAATGTGTCTTCACTGTCTTGCACATCTGCTCTTCATGTGAAATTATGCTGATATACTTCAAGATACTTGTGTACATTAGGCATGGTTACACTGACAATATTTTTGAGTGCAATATGTACCTGTTGACATTTATCATCATACAACAGTGTCACTTTGCTGCATGAGACATTCACATGGAACACACATTTTTAACACATCCTTCTATGGCCCAGTGGCCATTGCCTGCTATGTGTGTTGCATATCTGTACAGATCCACACTATGGTGGGATATATGTTTATGCATATGTATGCTTATATTTCCCTACCCAAACATGTCTATGATATATTTGTATCTGTTTTTCAGTTCATGGGTTCATAGGTGTGTACTAGGCTAATGGCTCTGGAGCATTTACAAGCTTAGCCCATAGAAGTGCCCTGGCACTGTGCCACGCAACATTAGTTCCCAGTGCCTCTATCAAGTAGAGGCACTGGAGTGATCCCTGGGGTGAATTTTCTATTTCCCATCCACTTGTCAAGATTTCTCTTGAAGAGGGCCAGTGAGGTGCTCTGCTTGACATGTATGGGAAGTCTATTCCAGAGCATGGGCAGTCTTCTAGGTTATGAACCTGTCCCTCCAGCATGTTCTGTTAATTGTGGTAATGAGGTTGAGGTCTCTGGAGCATGTGGTGCAGAGGGATTATTTCATTAGATGTAGCATTTCTAATAGAGCAGGGTCAGACATGATTTTGTAAGTCAAGCAGAGATTGCCTCTTAGTAGACAATATGAGACAGAGAATAGCTGGAGTTTTTTTGAGTCTGTCCAAGTAGGGCATGTGTTTAAGGTCTAGGATCCTCTTCATGAGGTACTTTTGTGGCCTCTCCAGCTGTTGCAGATGTCTAGTGAGATACATGCCAAATGGGGCATTATACTGGGTGCCCAGATCTGTTATGGCCCCTTCAGTGTTCAGTGGGATCCCATCAACATGGTAATTCATGGGAACTGAGTTTTTTCCAAAGAGGATGATAACGCATTTTTTGGCATTAAGCTTCAGGCCATGGTTCTGACACCAGTCATCGATCTCAGAGAGGCCCTTTTGTGGGATGTCTGCATCACTTAGGGAGTTGATAATGACTCCTAGCTTGCAGTCATCAGCGAACTTGATCGGCCAGAGACCTTCTGTGTTGACCTGGACTTCTGAGAAGTAGATGCCAAACAGGGGAGGGCCCAGGACTGAGCCCTGTGGGACTCTACTTATGACTGGTCCGCAATCCGCAACTTTCACTCTGTGAGTCCTGTCTGTGAGCCAATTTGCAACCCACCTAGTGATGTAAGGATTGATGCCTAGTTTGGTGAGTTTATCAATGATACCTGAGTGAGGAATGGTACCAAAGGCCTTGGCCAGGTCAAGGTAGGGTGTATGGACTGCCTTACCCTCACCCACAGCCTTGGTGATTGCCTCAAAGAAGTCAATCAGGTTCAGCAAGCAGGATTTCCCCTTGACAAATCCAAACTGTGTGGGGTCAAGAGTTTGGAGATTGCCTGTATCTTTGTTAAGCAGGTCCATGACGATGCACTCCATAGCTTTGCATACCAGACTCATTAGGCTAATGGGGGTATAGCTCCCAGGATCTGTAGTTGCTCTCCTTTTATGGAGCATATGACTGTAGCAGTGCACCATTCATTAGGGACATAGCCTGAGGTAAGGCTGTGATTGAACAGGTCACACAGATGTGGTGCCAGTTCATTTTGTAGCTCATGTAGGATGCAGCCATGGATATTATCAGGACCCATGGATGCCATACTCTTAGCTTTGGACAATGCAGCTTTTACCTGTCCCACAGAAATGGTGGTACCAGGCTTTCTTCTGGTATTGTGATAGGGCTCTTTGGGGGGTAAAGTTGGCACTGACTTTGTCTGCCAGTATATTGGCTATATCTGTTGGCTCATTATAGGAGGTATCATTGTGCAATAACTCAGAGCAAATCTGAGTATTGCCTTGGAAGTTTTTGATATAGCTGTAGAAAGCTTTGTGGCTGTTTTTGGTGTTGGCTGCAATTTTGCCTTCATAGCTGACTTTAGAGGATTTGATAAGGGATCTCAGCTTTTTGTTGAGACTAATAAGGGAGGTTTTTCTTGTGACTTCATTTTTTTCTGCAACAGTTTCTTCCTTCTGTTGTAGAGTCTATTGATGGCTGAGGACCACCAGATTGTCTTCCTTTTTTTGGAGAAGAGCATCTTAGTTTCATTTGGTATTGCAAGGTCCATGCATTTGTGTACATGCTCGTAGAGTGCATTGGTGTATGATTTGGCAGTCATGCAGCTATTTTCCATTGGCATGGGTACTGAGAAGTTAGCCACCACTGTTTTTAGGAGCCCAAAGTCGGCTTTAGAGAAGTTTTTCAGAGTGGTCACCTTAGCGAGGGTTGTAGGTGAGATGGAGATTTCCATGGTGATCAGTTTGTGGTCAGATTTAACCAGGGAGGAATTGACTATAGGTGTGTAGCAACGGTCTCCCATGTTGGTGATAACCAGGTCAAGGATGTTGTTTCCTCTAGTGGGGGTCAGAATGAGCTCATCCAGAGCATTGGAATTGATAAATTCCAGAAAGTGTTGGGCCTATAAATTGGTACTTGAATAGTTTTCTTAGTTGATGGAAGGGTAGTTGAAATCACCCAGTATGAGACTATTGGGTTGGACCTTGATAGATTCCTGGGTGCTTAGGAACTTGGAGTGAGAGTCTAAGGACATTTTTGGGGTTCTGTAGCAGGCTATGACTTGTATCCCCGTCTTTCCCAATGTTAGTTGTACCTGAAGTATCTCAGATGCATTATGCTGGCTACCAATCTAAAGGTGTGAGTATCCTTTAAGAATATGGAGACACAACCGCCTTTAGAGCTTCCGGACATATTCTGGGGCTGAAAGGTATGGAATGAGTTGTAGCCTGGGAAGGCAGGGGTGCTTTCTGTCTCTTTAAACCAGGTCTCCATTACAGCACAGATGTCGACATTCTCCATTTTGAGGAGAGCTTTGAGCGAGTGCATTTTGAGACTTAGACATCTAGCATTGAGCAGCATGACATTCAGATTGCATTTGTTTGTAGCTGTTACAGTGGAATTTAGTTTTTTGGAACACTGCCTAAAAAAGGCACTATAGGGGTGGCAAGAACCTTAGCCAGTACCCAAAATCCCAGAGTTGACAGATGCAGGCCATCTCTAGCAAAGCATCAAGGTCTGTTGATCATGTTGTCCCAGGCAGACAGATACTGGATCCCCTTAGAATGACACCAGAAACTTAGCTAATTGTTGAAGTCAATAATTGTCTGCCCGTACTGTGATATAATTCTGGGTGATGGTAGAATACTGCTCAGGGCTAAGGCCATATCTGCCTGGGCCACATAATCTGAGAGTTCCATCACATCTCTTTTCATGTAGTCCAGGAAGGTACGTCTCAGGTCATTCATACCCACATGGACAATGACTGAGTCATATTTGTACTTGTTGTGGAGTGACCAGAGTGCATGTGTTATGCGGCGGATCCTGGTAATTGACAGACAACTGACTGTCACCTTCTCCTTGTTCAGCCTAGTGAGTGGGACATCAGTGTGCCTCACAATTGAGTTTCCTATGATTAGTACATTGTGCAAAGTGTTTTGCCTTAAGGGCTTACATTGAGGGGCACACTATAGTGGTGCGCTATGTGTCCTGGGTTTGTTGTTGTGTTGTGGTGGTTGAGTGCATTTCTGTCTCGGGGGTCTCTGATGTTTGGATAAATTTTTATTGAGAGCCTCCATGAAGGTGGGTGTATGGCTTGTGTCTCTATGTGTGGGTTGTGATGGTTGGTGTTTTGGAGGTGTGTGTGTTCTATGTAATGAGTTGCAGGTGTTGACCCTCTCCTCTTGATTAGCTAGTCCAGTCTTGGTTGGAGTGTGCACTGCTTCCAGTTTGGTGATATAAGTGCATCTCTCACATGTATGCATGTTGGGAGGTAAGAGGAGAGGGTTGCCTGTGTACATTAGACAGTTGCCACACTGTCTCAGAATGCCCAAGTGCACCGGGTTAGCAGGAGAAAGCACAGGAAATTGTCCTTCAATCATAACAGGAGGGGTGGTCATAACTAATAAGTACTGGTGCTGTTGCTGTGTAGGAATAGCACCTAAGTGTTCTACAACAAATGTTACAAAAGCCTGTTAAAGTGCTAGCCAATTAAGCTAATTGAAGTGCAAGAAGTAAAAAAACAAGGACATTCTAAGGAAAAAATTGAAGAGCAGACTTTCTGGCACCGGTAATAGTTTACCTCAGCTGAGTGCCACTGCACGGTGCGCAAACCTGTGCAAACTCAGGCTTTTAAACCAGAAAGTTGAAAGGGATGGAAAAACTGCCCAAACGGCCAATAAACTACAATTTCTGGACCAGAAACCACTCCTTTTCTGGTAGATAGGCTGCCTAGTGCTTAACACTCCCACTGATAAGCTAGAAGGCTTCCCTCCAACACAGAAAGGTCTGGAGGGGGAGCTCAGAAACGTATAAAACAGTCCTTGATATAGCATATCTGTATCTGGATTAGATTAGTTACAGGAAAGGTGGGAACAAGCTTAGAACTTTTTTTTTGTTTTGTTTTTTGGCGTTTGTTTTTCTTTGGTGTTTTTTTGCAGAAAAGCAGATAAACAGTAGCAAAAACACTTTAAATGCAGTAGAAGGTAGCACACTTAAGTGTGCAGCAATATTAAGGCAAATACAGTTTAAGTAAATACAGATAAATTAAAAATGTCAAAAAACAAGTGCAGAGAGCAGTAAATTATGAAAAAATTAAAATGAGGGCACTTAGAGTATCTCTTTTGCCTTCCTGTTGTTCTTGTAGTCTGCAGGATGCCAAAACTGGATCCGCAGAGCTTAAACAACCGCAAACTCATGCAAACACGGGCTTTTAAACCAGAAAGTTGAAAGGGATGGAAAAACTGCCCAAACAGCCAATAAAACTACAATTTCTGGACCAGAAACCACTCCTCTTGTGGTAGATAGGCTTACCTAGTGCTTACCACTCCCATTGATAAACTAGAAGGCTTCCCTCCAACACAGAAAGGTGTGGGGGACTCAGAAACTTACAAAACAGTCCTGGATACACCAAATCTGTATCTGAACTAGACTACCTACAGGAAAGACAAGAAACAAGCTTAGAACTTTTTTTTTTCTTTTTTTTTGCAGAAAAGCAGTTAAACAGTAGCACATTTGTTATGTTTAGTTTGCATGACAGCACATACAGATTTTTTAAACACCTTTATTAAATTATCAATTAAGACACAGGCAAATATACTGAGCAACAAATAAAACAAACTAAATCACAATACTGAAAACTCTGCTGGAGAACACACAAAGCTTATTTAAGTGCAAATTTTAAACTTGGCAAGTTTTATCTGAAGACGTCTGTATGCTTTCAAATAAAAGCACTTATTTGTTTTATATTTTTGACTATTAAAATTCATTTTATACATTTATTGAGCTTTGGGTGTTCTCCAGAAGTGTTTTCAGCATTGTCTATTACATAGGCAAATATACATTAACAGAAAAGAAAGCCAACCATATTAATATTTTTTTCCATTTATGTACATTATACATCACATATATTTCTTTCCTTGTAACTGTCATCAGCCCAGCATTACATAAATTGCTGAATTCCTGCCTTCTCTTAAACCTCACTCCTTATTCTCCTCCTGAGCATTATTCTGCATGTATTGTTTCCATGATACCCATATATTTCAATGTAATCGAAACCTTACACACTTGTCCTATATTGGCAGACTCAAAAAAATCCAACTATTCTCTGTCTCATATCGCCTACTTAGAGGCGATCTCTACTTGACTTATAAAGCCATGTCTAACCCAGCTCTGTTAGAAATGCTACATCTAAAGAAATCCCAATCCCTCCACACTACATGCTCCAGAGACCTCAACCTCATTACCACAATCAGCCGAGCAAGCTGGAGGGACAGGTTCATAACCCAGAGACCGCCCAAGCTATGGAATAGACTTTCCATACATGTCACGTGGAGTGCCTCACTGGCCCTCGTCAAGAGAAATCTTGATGAGTCAATGGGAAATAGAACATTCACCCCAGGGATCACTCCAGTGGCTCTACTCAACAGAAGCTCTGGGAACTAAGGTCGGGTGGCATGATTCCAGGGTAATCATATGGGCTAGGCTTGTAAAGGCTCCAGGGTCATTAGCCTAGTACACACCTATGAACCTATGAACCTATAATGTGCTGCTTCCCTTTTCTAAAGATTCATCTTCCAGTTCTTTTATTTCTTTTATAATATTCAACACTTGAAGTACAGTTGGTTTAAGACTTTGATTTCTATTTTCAAGTAATTGCTTTTTTGGCAGCCAAAAGAACTGAACTCAACAAGGCCTTACTATCTCTATACAATTCAATCCTGTGTCCCTGCTCAAAAGAATCATTTTCTTAGTTACAGCCTTTTGCTTCACACAATATTTCTGACAGTGTACTCTGTAGGGAATTTTTAAATTTGCCAGCTCATTAAACTCCCAAAACATATGTTCACAGTTGTCCCTTTCTTCCCCATCACAACTCCAACATTTGATGTCTGCTTGAGGTATAAAAATACCTACAAAAATACTTTCAAACAAAATCCCAAACCTTATGGACTTTGTTGCATACTTGGGAGTCATACATATGTCCTGCCATTGTTATATTGTGAATTGATTTTCCAGTTCCTCTACCCAACCTTTTCTAGCATCCTTTGATTGATCCTTATAGCTATCACTCAATATTTTATATGCCCATAGATTATCCCTTATTTAACAGCAGCTTCTGTTCTAGATTCAACTAAAAACTCTAGCAAAACAGTTCTCACTTAGAATGCCTCACCCCTTTCTCTTTGCCTAAACTCTGACACCAGTTCCTGCTAGGGAAGGCAGTCTCTAGTCTTTAGTCCAAACATCTTCTGGGCTTCATTCCACTGTATTACCTTCTCCTCACTAGTTATTGCCTTGGTTCCTTTGCCACTTATCTCCAGTAAATTCCAGCTGCCTATTCCTGTTTTCTGTACCCTTCCAGGCATCCCTACTGGTAAAGCCTCCTTTCTGTATTCCCATGTTGTCTTACTTCTTATAATATTTTTTGCTACCTTATGTATGTAATATTATGTATGGTTGTCATTCTTCTTAAGGATCTGCATCCAAAATCCCACGCTCTCTTTATTTCTTGAAATTTCCCCTGCTTCATCATCATCCCTTTCCATTAGAAATTATAACTTTCTGCATGTGTTATATATATTAACCTTATTAACTGTGTAGCTCTAAAATATCCCTTCAAATCAGGTAATCTTAAAACACCTTACTCTATAGGAAGGACTAACTTACTGTACTAAACATTTGCCCTCTTCCCCCCAGATAAATTCCTTTAACTTTTTATTAATTATTATCAACAACTTTTCCTCTGGTTAATAAAAATATGCCTGATCCATGCATAAAACTAAAGGGACTAAAAACATTGTCACTGCTTGTATATTATTAGTCATATCCATAAAAATAGCTTCTAGTTTCTCAGTTTTTTGTATTATGTTTGGTTTTGTCTCTTCCCACATATCCTTATCTGTCATAACAGAAGCCTTTTTAATCCATACTCATAATACTTCATCTTTATCATCTTCCCATAAATATGGGTATTGCTGAACCAATTCATGTGTGCATATATCATTTATGGCTATATATATATCTTCATTATTTCATCATATTTCATTAAAGACTTGAAAATGTCTCTAAATGTTCCACAACTCTGAGATGTCCTTTTCTACATTTATCAGGTACCATGCCAATTATATCCTTGCATTTCTGACTTTCTGATTTTCTTTGTCAATGTTTCTAACTATAAAGTAAATAACAAAGGGGAAAGAGGATACACCTGCCTGGTTCCTCTGTTCAAAAATAACCTAACAGAGAGAAATCCTCCCACTTTAATTCTTGCCTCCAGTGCTTCATATATCCTTATTATTGTACCAGGGAATGCAAATGTTTCCATTGCCCTAATCATAAAAGCCCAGATTACACCATCAAATGCTTTTACTGCATCAAAACTCACCAGTAACAGCAATATTTTCTTACATTCTGCTTCCGTCTGGAACATCATTGTTCTATTAATGTCAAATGTTTGCCTCCCCTCCACAAAACCATGTTGATCCATATCTATCATTTTTGGCAATACTGTTGCCATTCTTTTAGCTATGATAGGCATAAATACTTTGTAATCATGGTTTAAAACTGAAATGGGTCTATATGATACCGAATCTGATAGGTCTTCACCGTCTTTAAAAAATACAGCCGCCACAGCTTTCTTCCAATATGTTGGTGCTTTACCTCCTTTTAAAATACTGTTATATAAAAACTTCCAGATATTTATCACTTTCTTCTCTCCTAATGTCCAGACATCTACAGGAATACTATCTGTACCTGACAATTTTCCTGAGGATCAATTATTCATCACCAGTTTTATCTCATCTCCTCCCGTGTTAATTATTAGTTGTTGGGCCTCAACTACCTCTAACCTTAGTATAATTAAGTCTTCCATAACTATTTCCATTTGTGCTCTTTCCTTATTGCCACATTTCTCTACTTTATGCAATTTTTTTATAAAAGCTCCAAAATATCTAATTCTTCCACAAGATCTTTGTTTATTTATTTTTTTATTATAGGCTCCTTAGGTTCAGCAATGACCCTTTCTACCTTCTGTTGTTAAGTCATTGTGCTAAAAGTTGTTGTGCTCCAGATGATAATAGGTGCTTAACAACAATCTTTGTAACTCCTGAATATTATCCAGATACTCCCTTGTTTTCCCTTTAGCACTCTACATTTGTGTCGCTTCTTTTTCTGAGATTCTCCTTACTCTGTGGTACTTTGAGCTTTGTCAGCCCTCTATGTAATTCATATTACAACTTAACTATATCTCTTTCTCTTTTATTTCTACCCTCTTTTTAAACCTCCATTTTCATTTTATCCCACTTACTAGCTATAACTTCTAAAGATATTTCTACCTTCACTAATAACCCTCAAATAATTTCCACTAACCAGTCTTTAAATTCATTCTCTTTTAAAGAGGTAGGTGGGAAAGAGTCAGTGCCTCATTTTTACTTCATTATCCTGCATTTGTATCTTGTTTTTTTTATTGATGCATGACTTGACATAGTTACTGGATGTGTGTTGAAGCTTTCAATCAAATGCATATGCTGCTGTGAAATATATTTTATTTTATTTTTAGTCTACCCCAACTGTTGTATCTTGGGGAATAATATGTAAATCTTTCCTGAGTTCCTACTACTGAGTTCACGTCTTCCATACAAAGTATTTTCATAAATGTATTCACAAATCTACCCTCTTTTGTTATATTTCCCCTTCTAGGCACTTATTGCCTGCTGAAAGCTGATCATTTCTCCTAATATTTTCTTAGGCACCATAATAGCAGTTTTTGGTGGAATACAAATATATGCCAGCATAATCCTTCTTCCTTGCTAATCGCCCCTACTACTACATATCTACTATTATTGTATTTTTCCTCTTCTATCACTATTGGAGTACCTCTAGGAATTAGGACAGTTACTCAATTTTCCTTTGCCCCTTATATTCTGCTGAATATCCATCCTGAAGTCCCTTCTTTGTCAAATGCACACCCTCATTTCTTTCCAAATTAGGGTTTTCATTAAAAAAAGTCTTGAAAATGTGACATTGCTATTTGCAATCTGCACTTCTTAATATAATTCAATGCTCTTTCCTTTTATCTATACCTGTAAGGCCATTGACATCCCAAGATAATATGGATTGTGTAGCCATTATGATAAAACGCTATTGTTCCACTTATTATATGACCATTTTTGTGGTATATTTCTGACTTTTATGTTACATGCACTCAATAATGTTTGGCAGGCTGATATTTTATACAGTTGTTTCTTCTCATCTCCATTTGAACCCATGTTACTTTTTTCAAGAATTTTATTCTAATGTAAACCCTCAAACAAAAAAATAAATATTTTTAAAATACCCAAATCCTCTATTAACTTAAAACAAATACAAAACTATGTACATCTTCAAAAAATGAGTTTAACTCACCAGATAGGAACCCCCCCCCAAATTAACAGTGGTACCACAGGCAACACCTAACCTAAATTTAAGGTTACCCATACTAAAGTGCATGCTACAGCCTGTGTTCCCTCTTACACTGATTGCTGAACATTCTTTTGTTATCTCTAGTCCCCTCCTAGATGTGAAAAGGAGCTTGTTTATTTTCAGAAAACATTAACTTTTAGTTATAAGAAAACAATGCACTGACTTGTCTTCAAATAAAACTAAATTGTACATTGTTCTATTAAATGCATTAAAGTATTATGCTGTTAAAGAGACTGCTATATTTTATTCATTTCTCATAATTTCAAAATTAATTTTTTATTGAATGTCTTGCCATTGTACCTTAAACATTTTCATTTCCTCTGCAAAGAATGCTCAGAACACTCAAGATTAATTGCTTTTCACATGCAGACACCTTGTCTCCATGTAAAATTGGACAGCAATTAATTTCTGTAAATTTCACTCAGAACAGAATGTTCAGCTGCCTTAGCAGCAGAATTGTTGACCCCCAGTGAATATTTGCTAATGAAAAAAAAAAGTTAATATATTTGTTGAAGTAAGAAGCTTGGCATTTTTTATAGCTTTGATCATTTTGTTGTTTTTCAAGCCTACTCGCTAACAAAAAACACTTATTTATAGCCTAATCCAGGTGCATTAATCTAGACATTTACCCTTGTAAAAAATCTTAAGTCTACAAAAAAATAAAATCAGTGCAGTTTTAAACCCCCTCCCCAGCAGCCCAAGATCCCAGGATAATAACTTTAGACTTGCTTTTGTCCATACTTGCTTCTCTTGTTATACTGTAAAGCCTGAATTTCTTACAACTACAATAAATATGTGTTTAGTTTTTTATACTACACAAAACTGATTTACTATATAAAACATGAAATTTATATCATAAAGTATTTTATAAAAATACAATAATAACAAAAACATGTTTTACTTATAGTCACTTTCCCCCTTTTAGTGTCTTTCTAAACATTAATGACATATCATGGGATATTTAATTTACACTCCACCCACAAATTTAACAAAGTCAACAAAAGTACAATCTTCCTCAGCCTATTTTTCTTACAAAGTCATATTTCATAAATGTGATTGATGCTTTATAGTCTCAGATGTATTCACTAATTTCAGTGTAGCTGGTCTCCTTCCTGATCATCTCCATCTCGCAACACTAGACATTGGTTCGTGTCCATGGTACTCCTGATTCTTCTTGTCAGTTTCTGTGCTTTTTTCTGTCTCTGAAGCATTTTTCTTTGGAACAATGGAAAACATTTCACTGACAAAAACTCTTTATGAGCTTTATTGTTAGAAGAATGAGGAGCAGAGTCACCTTCTGTTTGATGGCTCACTTTTTATTGGATAAACTTTTTTATTTCCTTTTTAGCCTGTTCTGCTTAAAAATATCTTTGATTCTCTAGGAATAATATTGTGAAGACAGCTGGATTCCTCAGCTTGAATCTCACTCTTGCCTCTCAACATTCCTTGATTGCCGTAATAAATTTCTTCTCTTCTCCCTGGTGTACAGTGAATAATCATTTCCTGTCTGCCACAGTTTTGTCAGGATCAACTCTTTCTGCTGGCATGACTGCATCTTAATTAATACAGATCTTGACTGATTTCTCATGGCAAGGTTTGGCACATATACTCAGTGTGCCCTTTCAGTTAACAAATCCTGCTATGGAATACAAGTCCAGTTGCTTATTTGTGCTTTCATAAAATTAATGCAGTCTGTTCCTTCCAGTTTCTCTAGCACAGCAGAAAATCTCAGTTTTTCTCTGCTTTCTCTGTCTTCTAATTTTTTTGAAACTGTACGTTTTGAGATGTCTCAGTTTTCACAGTTTTATCAGTCCAATCTGAATTGCTTGTTAAAGTTTATTTTATTTTTCCTGCCTTTTGTTATGTGAATCGATATACTCCTTCAATGTTTCATTTATTTAATCATGTCTGAGTATATTTGAGTTATATTTTCCTCTAAATTACCGAATGCTGTCTTTTGTACTAAAGATGAAGCTTGAACTGCTTTTTGCTGAACAACTACATGATTCTTTCCAGCCAGTGTTTTCTCTTCACTTTTATTGGTTAATTTTCTTTCAGGTTTCCTAAATTTCATGTATGCTCACATTGAGCCAATGTACTTACTAGACAGTAACTGAATTTTACTCAGGCTGACAATATCACTGTCTCCTATTTCTCTGTTTCTGTTTTTCACATCGAGAGAGCTGAAATTAAGCTGTTAATTGTATGCAACCATTATGGAAGTCTAACAGTACATATGCATTATCCAGTAGCAGTATTTCTCATGTTCAGGTGCACCAATGTTCCTGGAATGGTTTGCTTTATTGTACATGACTGTGTTGTATGTCTGCTTTGCACACAATATGCCTTATTTGTAGTAGCTGCATACACATTTGATATACATCTGCAGCATAGGTGCCGCTACTAAGCCAATAGTCTTCATTGATTTGACTTTGTTCTGTATTAGTGGGCACATGGATGTGTGATACTTTTCTGCAGACATAATCACCATTATGCCCTGTAAACATATTTCACAATGGTAGTTGTGTTTTATATGATGGGTCCATACATGGCCATTGTAATTCCCAAATAGATATTGTTGCCCACATGCCACATATATGCATTGCTTATGTCTATTCTGGTGTGAGGTGTGAGTCCACATCTTTCTGACGGTGGCTTGACTGGCCTGTGACAGTACTGTTCTATAGGAGAAGTTTGCCTGTTTGAATGTGGCTAACACTTGTGTGCATCACACTGGTGTAATGTTGACTCAAGTGTAAATTCTCCATGCGAGTCTTCTGCACTTGAGCACATGACCCCATTTGGCTTCATTATAATCAGTCAAGATTTTGTAGTGTTATGCATGAGTTATCACATGTGTGATGTTGTGATACAGTGCTGTGGCAAATGTGTGCCCACTCAGTGTACACGTAATACAGAGAATGAAGAGATTATAAGGGAATTCTAAGAATGGAATGATGATAAGGTGGTCTGAATGGAGAGAGAGGTGATCAAATCAGGAAAAAAAGGAGAGTAGTATTGCTGGAAATTAATTTATCCTCAAGTCTTCATGAGCACCTTCACATGGTGGATGATGTTTTCACAAAATCTCTCCAAGATGACACTGATATATAGACTGAATTTTATATAGCATATATCATGGAGAAAGTTACAGTGGATATAAAAAGTTTACACACCCCTGTCTGTTAAAATACTAAGTTTTTGTGATATAAAAAAATGAAACTACAATAAATCATTTCAAAACTTTTCCCACCTTTTATGTGACCTATAACATGTAAAATTCAATTGAAAAACAAACAAATCTGTTAGGGGAAAAATATAAAAAAATAAAAAACGTACAATAAACTAGTTGCATAAGTGTGCACACTCAAACTAATACTTTGTTGAAGCACCTTTTGATTTAATTGCAACATTCAGTCTTCTTGGGTACACACCCACCATCAATTAAAGACTCTTATTAACCCCAAATAAAGTTCAGCTGTCCTAGTAGGATTTTCCTGACATTTACTCAGTTGCCTGCTACAGCAAAAGCCATGGTTTGCAGAGAGCTTACAAAGCATCAAAGAGATCTCATTGTTGAAAGGTATCAGTCAGGAGAAGGGTACAAAAAAATTTCCACAGCATTGGATACATGGAACACAGTGAAGACAGTCATCAAAAAGTGAAGAAAATATGGGACAACAGTGATGTTGCAAAGAACTGGACATCCCTCCAAAATTGATAAAAAGACAAGATAAAAACTGGTCAGAGAGGCTGCCAAGAGACCACTGAAGGAGCTGCAGGAATTTCTGGCAAGTACTGGCTGTGTGCTACATGTAACAACAATCTCCCGTATTCTCCACATGTTTGGGCTATGGGGTAGGGTTGCAAGATGAAAGCTTTTCTTACAAAGAAAAACATTCGGGCCCAGCTAAAATTTGCAAAACAATCCATCAAGTCTCCCAAAAGCATGTGGGAAAATGTGTTATGGTCTGATGAGACCAAGATTGAACTTTTTGGTCACAATTCCAAAAGGTAAGTTTGGCAAAAAACAAAACTTCACATTACCAGAAGAACACCATCCCCACGGTGAAGCATGGTGGTGACAGTATCGTGCTTTGGGTTGCTTTTCTTTAGCTGGAACTTGGGCTTTAGTCAAGGTGGAGGGAATTATAAACAGTTCCAAATGCTAGCTACTTTTGGCCCAAAACCTTCAGGCTTCTGCTAGAAAGATGAAGATGAAGAGGAATTACCACTTTCAACATGACAATGACCCCAAGCATACATCCAAATCAACAAAAGAATGGCTTCACCAGAAGAAAATTAAAGTTTTGGAATAACCCAGCCAGAGCCCAGACCTAAATCCAATAGAAAATCTGTGGGGTGACCTGAAGAGGGCTGTGTACAAGAGATGCCCTCGCAATCTGACAGATTTGGAGAGCTTTTGCAAGGAAGAGTGGGCAAATATTGCCAAGTCAAGATGTGCCATGCTGATAGACTCCTACCCAAAAAGACTGAATGCTGTAATTAAATCAAAAGGTGATTCAACAAAATATTAGTTTAAGGATGTGCACACTTATGCAAGCAGCTTATTGTATGTTTTTTATTTTTTATATGCTTCCCCTAACAGATTTATTTGTTTTTCAATTGAACTGTACAGGTTATAGGTCACATTAAAGGTGGGAAAAGTTTTGAAATGATTTATTGTGGTCTCATTTTTTTATATTACAAATATCTGGCATTTTAACAGGGATGTGTAACTTTTTTATATCCACTGTAGGTTAAAAAATAAAAAAGACAGCTGAATGCACAAGTCCCAGGATAAAAAAAGTGCCCAATCCTGATATGAGCACTGGTGCTAGACCTGGAAAAAATGGTGTAGAGTCCTTAAGACACAGAAACATTCCTACAATGGAGTTATACCAGGCTCAGGAGATGGATGGACCCCTGTTGTAGAAGGAAGTAGTAGACCACAAAAAAACACAAAAACTGACAGTCCAAAAAGAACCATAAAGATGATAGAGTGCCCTGTTTAGGATAAAAAAGAAGAAACATATTGTTGCTGTTATGCAAGAAGCCCAGAATTTCCAGACAGAAGAGTAAGAGAGAAATTAGAGTAAAGAAAAATAATTACACAAGAAGACTGCCAAAAGCTTCAAATACAAATCTGTGTTCATTAATACGAAAGATCCATGAAAATATTACATAGACAAAGAAACTTTGGACCGCTTGGAAAAAAGTGACAGAGGAAGTGTGAAAATATAAAGAACAAAATGTAGAGATTTTGAAAGGTAGGAAAAAGAAATGCGGGCATGGGAAAGAAGGAGATCTGATAAAAGTGGAGAAAGCCAAACTAATCAATACAAAAAAGCAGCTCCTAAGATATTTGAAGAAAAGTGCAGGCAAAAGCACCCAGATATGGAAAATTTCACAACACAAAATATAAAATCACAAAGAGGGAACATAAAACAGACTATTAGTAAAGTAGAGGTTAAACAAATAGAAGCTGAAGTTATAGAATACCTGTGAAGTGAGGGATTTAATGTACAAAGTCTAACACAGGTTATGTCACAGCATGATGGAAAAATGATTCCCTAAATTAAGGAGAAACAAGTGGAGTGGGAGACATATGAAGAATAAATATGGATGTGGGAAAGAAAAAGAGATTTAATATGGTGCAATATTTATGCAAAGGAGAAAGTAAAATTAACCAATACAAAAAAAACCGGCACTAAAGGTATTAGAAGTACTGGCAAAGAAAAAAAAATCACAATACAAAAAATTAGGAAATAAGGGGGGAAGTAGAAAAGAGGATTAGTAATTGAGTATTTAAATAAATAAAAACTGAAGTTATGGATTTTCTGCAAAGTGAATTTCATGTAGAAAATCCAACTCAGATAATATCACACAGCATGATGTAATAATGAGGCCCCAAAACAGGTGGAATGGGAATCATATGATCACTTGCCTCATGAAGATGTTCTGGAGACTTCAGTAGGAAACCAGTATAAAAGTTCAGTTGGGAGTTGCACAGCAAGGGAAGGAGCAGGAAATGGTGGCAACTCTGACATAGTCAGTGTTGTAGACTGAGCAATGGATGACACAGTATGCAACTGAAAAGAATATGTCACAGAAAAGCAGTTTGAAATTGTCTGTAGAATTTGTGCAGGAAACAGAGAACAAAGACTGTGCCCTCAGTCTACAAGACAATTATCTAAGGGAAGAGTTGCTTGATTTAATAGAGATAGACTGATATATTAAGACTGATGAAAGAAATAGATTACAGAAAGTAAATAAGGCCCAAAATGTTAGATGTTATGATAAAATAGATGAGCACAGTAATCAAGGTTATTAACAGAAACTCATGTGAAATAAAAGAAGTAAAATAGGATATATTACTGAGCAGACAATTTAATAACAGATAATGTCTTACCACAAAATCACAAAGCATAAAGGGTAAGAAAGGGAAGCACTCAACTGTCATCATGGAAGTGTCGAATAGAGAAAACCATAAAGACAAGAAGTGTCATTGTTAGAAGAATACAGAAGAGGGAACACATCAACAAAAATACTTAGAAAGACAGGAGTGATAAAAGCAACACACAGTATCAGAACAGACTCAGATCTACCCTACACTATTGCAAATAATAAACTATCATAGGCAGATAAATATAACTAAAAAGTACAAAATAAACAATTCGTCGATGACTCAAAATGTTTTATAGAGAACATGGGAAGTAAAACAAAAGGAATAGAAACACCACCAAAAAATAAGAAATATATACATTTTGGAGAAATTTCTATGAAGACCCTGTGGAACATAACAAAGATGCTGAACAGATAGAAAAAGTAAAAGAAACAGTAAGACGTACAAATGTATAAGATATGAGATGGGATGAAGTAACGGCTAGAGAAACTGAACAAAATTAAGAAAAGCTCCTATCTGGAAAACCCCAGGCCCAAGTGCAGTATCTAACTTCTGGTTAAAAGTACTAACCTTGTTAAATGGATCTTTAGCCTTGAGTGAGAACTACTTATATGTGCATTCCAGACACCAGCTTGCTTAACAATAAGAAAAATGATACTCTTCCTTAAGAAGTAAAAAAAAACTATAACCAATAACTTGGATTCTGACTAGTACAAACAATATATTGAAATTGATACTGACAGATTTTATAGTCATTTAGAAGAAACTCAGTCATGGTAATAGAACAAAAGGGTAACAAAAGGAAGTCATATGGAATGAAGGATCATTTCTTGCTACTAATAAAAATTGTAAAAAAGGGAAGAATCTAAGTATGAAATGGATAGATTACAATAAAGTATTCAACAGCATCCCACATTCATGGATAAAGGAGTGCTTACAGATGTATAAGATACATCCTACATTGATCAATTACATTACAATGATCATGAAACAGTGGCAAACCGCTTTGCAATTAAACCATGACAAAGGGCAAATCCTTGGCCCAGGGATAGAAATTAAAAGCGGGATATTACAGGGTGGTTATTTGTCATTGATGTTGTTTTGTCTTGCCCTTAACACATTAAACTGTTTAATTAACAGATTACGTCTTCAATATAATTTGGCTCCCAGAAAACAAATTTGCTTAAAGATTTCTTATCTACTTTTTGTGGATAACTTAAAATTACATAGTTCATCAGATGAGGAGTGGAAAACTGAACTGCAAGTGGTTAAAACTTTCTCAGATGATATAAGAATGTCATGTTGGTCTTGATAAATGTGCCAAAGCAAAGTTTAAAGCATGAAAGTTGCAGTATCGAGAAAATATTGATCTAGGACAGAAATGTGAGATAAAGGAACTTGAGGAAGAAGGAGTGTATAAATATTTGGAAATTGTGAAGGACTGGCAATAAAATATGAACAAATACAAATAAAACTTAGTAATAGATGCTTCAGAAGACTAAAACTAATACTGAAAAAAGCCCTGACATCTAGGAATAAAGTCCAAGCTATAAACCAATTTACTCTCCCTATTTTATAACTTACAGTTTTGGTGTGACTGACTGGCCCTAAAAAGTATTGGATCAGTTGGACAAAAAAACAAAAAAAAAATTATTCACACATACCAAATGACATATAAAAGACAGTACATACCAAGATTATATGTCCCTCGCTCTGAAGGCAGTATGGGTCTCCTTGAAATTGATTACATGTACAGATCTGCATTTGTGTGACTGAGCACTTATCTACTGACCTCATCAGATCTAAACATAGTGAAAGTTTTAAAACATCAGGAGAGAAAGTCTAAGATGACCTTTCTGCTTAGTTTAGCAGAAGCTTTCAGGTGGCAAGTGGGAATGGAATGGAAATCAAACCAGAAGTATACAAAATTAAGAACAGCAACTGAATGTGCCAAAAAAAAACAAAAGAAAGAATATAAAGAGAAGGATCAGATGAGAAGGAAAAGAATGTGGAAAAGCCATAAATATAGTGGCAAATATAGAGATCTCCTGGAACAACCTCATGTTGATCAGGATTTGTTGCAGGAATGGTTAAGGTTTATAATGGATTAACATCAGGATCTAGGCAAACAATGTCAGGAGGATATATTTGCATAAGAACAAGAGGGTCTATCTTAAATCATCGAATGCTTAAAAAAGCAAAAGGTGATTTATCGAACCCATGTAAGCAAAAGCTTACAATCTCGAACGCCTAGAACAGCGATTTTTTTTCCAAGGGAAAAAAATTGCTCTTCCACAAAAAAAAAAAAAAAAAAAATTAAAACAGTACAAAAAGTGGGGGGCTTTGCCCTCCACACCCCCCTACTTAAATATACCAACTCCGAGATTGCACTACAATCATGAAAACAGCAAAATAATGGAAGCGGCCAAGTGATTTCTTTCCAGAGAAAGAATTTGCTTATATGCTGTTTCACTATTTTGCCTTTTTGTGCTTTCAAGTTCGATCAAGATGCATTTGAAAGAATGCGTCTTTGATCATTTAATAGGAACCAAGAATGAGATACTTGAATTAAGTGAGAAACAAAACTATAAGAAATGGAAAAGAGGATGAACTACAAACAAGCTGGACAAAGAAATTAACCATAGAATGAGACAAGATCAAGAAAAATTTGAAGAACATTTATATAAAGATATTGAGCATAATAGGAAACAATTTTATAGATACATAAGATGTGAAAGAAGTAAAGACATAGAGATTGATAAATTGCGTGCAGATTCTAAAATTTATGCTCAGACACAACAGATTTTAAGACTCATTTACAAAGTCTTCTGCAAAACGGTTTGGCTCCATAAAGGGGGTGGTAAATTGTCCAGGTAATCTCATATACTGAAATCAGATTAGATTATTTTGAAAATGAACTATGCAAACTGCATCCAAACAAAGCACCGGGAGAAAATGGAATTATAAATAATGACCTGAGAACACTTCAGCAATAACTTATAGTACCATTATATCTATTATTTACTAGGCAGTAGAAATATGGGGCAATTCCTCAAGATTGGAGACATGCACTTATTAAACCTGTCTTTAAGGGAATTGGGAGTAGGACAAACCCAGAGTCATACAGACCCTTAAGTCTAATTTCAGGCTGTGGAAAATAATGGGGACGGTAACATTGGATAAGTTATTGTCATAATTGGAAAGGTTGGAACTTGAAGCTGTATCAGCATGCATATGTTGAAAACAGATCTATTACCACCTGGAAAATGATGCTCCATAACAATATAATTACAACTACGAATGAAAAATTGTGCTGTGATGTCGTTTATATAGATCTGACTTTAGCATTTTACAGGATCTTACACAAAACACTGATCAATAAATTAGAACAACTAGGTACTGATGTACTCTGATAAGATGGGTAGCTGCATAGCTTACAAATAAGACATGGCAATATCATACAGCAACTGGTGAAATTCTTGGTTACAATCAAGGTGTCCCACAGGGCTCTGTCCTATGTCCATACTTGTTTAGATGGTATCTTTTGAATCCATCTTTTTCAGCTGAGGTGTTCTACAGTCTATATGCTGATGATATGATATTGGTTAAACTGATTACATGTGTTACAGATAGGGCTTGTCTGCAAAAGAACTTGACTAAATTGACCATTTGGGCACAGGAGAATAATATATTGATAAATACATCAAAAACTAAGCATATGAGATTTGGGAGACATAAACTAAAAGGTAATTATTTAATACAGCACACAGTGATTGAAACTGTTGATTTATTTAAGGACCTGGGCATATGGGTAGATCCAGCTTTGAGTTTTCCTAATCATATCAACCAATTAGTTAATAATAATTAGTAGAACTATAGGTTGTATAAAACTATTTATAAAGTTTAGAAAATCAGAAATGCTGAAAACATTGTTTGTTTGTTACATCAGACCCAAACTTGAGTATGGAAAACAATATGGAAACCTTACAAGAAAACAAGCATGAATAAACTGGAAGGAGTACAACAGAAATACACCAACAGCATCCATGAATTTGAAACTTTAAGTTATTATGAAAGATTAAAATATCTGAACTTGTACAGTGTCTCATATAGATATTTAAGAGGAGCCCTTATTTAGGTATATATGGCATTTAATGACAACTACCTCTGGGAATGAGAAGTGTACTAACTGGTTCTCTGAGAGAGCAGTTGATGCATGGAACAGACTACCAAATTACATTAAAGTAAGCACTAGATTAAATATTTTTAAGAACAGCCTGGACAAGTATTATGGGAACAGCTGTTCTGGTATATTGGCAGGCTAGAAGGGCATTCAAGCACATGCTTGAAATATTTGTATGTATGTATGTAATTAGTCTTTCACCCTCTCTACTTTTACATCCTGATAACATGACAATATATTAAACAAAAGAACTTAAGTCTCTATTATGCAAATATATTTGTAAATTTGATATAACACTCCTGCAGCACTGATCTGAGTGGTAAATACCCCATAACTCAAGTAAATCATATTAAATTTGCTGGTGTTAGGCCCTCACTTCCCCTTCTAGCAAGAAGGACACTGCTGTCACAGAGAGTATGATTTTTGAATTGGAAGCTCAGTACTTTATACTAGGATTAGTGCAGTACTAGTATTAGTTCAGACTGCTAAGAGTTAGTAATAGCTCCTCTATCTCTCTTGATCTTGATGTCTCCTGTATATTCATCTACATGAAGGAAAATAGTACCTTTGGGTGATCTGGCCTGTTCTAGTCAATGCTAAGTGTCCGGAGATTTGTGATGGGATGATAATTATTTATCCAATACCTTACAATCATCCTGAGATGGACATCTGTAGTAGTTTGACTTACGAAAAGGGACAGGTTTATTTTCTTCTCTGGTATCACTTTGCAAATAGGTTAACTGCTTTTCTCCATTCTCAGGGCAGTTACACTTCTCACATATTTAACCTTGGCCACCTCTCTGTATGATATGTGTCAGTCATCATTCATATTACAATTAATGTAGCACACTGGTTTGCTAACATTTGATAACATTCATAAGCTATGTCTAGCATGCAAGACAATGGTGTAAAAGTTAGCAAGAAGTTATGTAAAGTTACAATATTGTTTATTAAATGAGTTAAAGTTGTTAAATGTACAACTTACCATAAGACTATAATATGCTTTCATTAGAAGGTATTGGCCACCTACTTATACTGTAATAATGACATAGTGTGTGTTTTGAATTTTTGAATTCCATCATCCTTTTTGATTCAACAGCTTTCTTTCACTACAAGGGCATTTCATGTGTGCGCATCTATCTATATGAAAAAAAATTTACATTACATGTTTGCAGATTGTATCTTTTATTTTTATATAGCTCCTTCATTAAAAGTTGGTACTCTATTGATTCTTTAGCCTTTTAGCTGCTTGCATTTTTCAGTAATGTTCTCTCTTTCTCCTTCCTTCCTTCCTTCTAGAAGGTACATTACAGAATTTATATTCGGCATGTTTTCTCTTTATCCTTTCTTCCTTATAGAATATAGATTGTAGATTCACTGTAACTGTCTGCATTACTCACAGACAGACAAACTGCTGGACTACTGACCACCCTTTATCTTTCCCAGATTGCTTACTTACATCTGGGTGATATCCTGGGTCTATATTAGAACATTGAAGTTTCAAAACTTTGAATGTTCTAATATCGACCCCTATTTAGCGAACGCTGAAAATAGCGAAGCTGCAGGAAACTGAATTTTTTGCTAGGGAAAGAATTTGGTTGTCCGTTTCTGTCGTTTTGCTATTTTCAGCTCTGTGGTGGAAAGTTACAGGTCGGGTTCAGGTAAGGGTGCAATTGGGCATGGGTTAGGTGAGTTAGGCTTAGGGCATGGGTTAGGCATGTGTGTGATTGTGTGGACATGAGGGTTAGGATGGGTTAGGTGAGTTAGGGTTAGGGTGTGGGTCAGGTAAGTGTGTGATTGTGTGGATGTGAGGGTTAGGGTGGGGTAGGTGAGTTAGGGTTGGGGGGGTGAGGTGAGTGTGCGATAGTGACGGACCTTAAGGTTAGGGTTTGGGTTAACGTAAGTGGATAGTTAGTGGTGTATGTACAGTTTAGTGTAGGGTTAGATGTAAGATTTTAGGTGTATGTGTGTGGATTGCTATTTGTTTGGTGTGCTTGTGTTGTGTGTATATGTTTTGGAACAGCAAATTTTTTCCCTAGGAAAAAATTTGCTGTTCTGCATGTTCAATGTTGTAAGTGTTCACTTAATAGGGGTCGATATTAGAACATTCGAAGTTTTGAAACTTTGATGTTCTAATATAGACCCAATATCATACCTTCTTTGGCCCCAACAGTGAACCCCTGTTACCCAGTGACAATGGCAAATACAGTCTATGCCATGCATGCTAGTACTGGTGCAAAGGGCAATTGACTAGCTCAATTATCCAGTTAACAAACTACAAATTAATAAATAAATAAAATAACATTTGTCCCTTAATAAATATGTTCATTTTTAATCTCACTTTTTCTATAAATCACTGTACAAGAATCCTACACATAGAATAACAGTACTTCTTAAGGACTGATTTCTTTACATGTTACTTTATATTCTGCAGCTCCAAGTATAAATGCAGAAAAATATCTTGTGCTGTGTAGTTGGTAGGGCTCTTATACTGGGGCAGCTAACACTTGTTCTGGAGACTACAGTGGTGCTCACAACAAAGAGCACTGGTGGCACATCTGGCTGTCTTATTCGTAGATTCATAGATTGTTACTAGGCTAATGATTGGGGGGCTTTCTAAGCCTTGCCAAGTTTTCCAAAAAGAATACTGATGCTCTGTATCCAAATAGGACATTGAGGTCCAGCCATTTATAAGTTACCTCTGTCCATAAGGGATATGGGTACCAAGCCCAGTGTTAATTTTCTATTCTCCATCCACTTGTTTAGGTTGTGCTTAAACTGGGTAATATACGAGGTCAACTTCACATGGAGGAACAGTCTCAAGGACACATATCTGTCTCTCCAGCATGTTCGGTTTAAGTCACAGACAAACTTCAGGTCCCCCTAACAATACACTGGTACTGCCTCTTTCAGCTGTTTACACCCCAATCAGAAGAAAAATACTTTGACCCCTCACTAAGGAGAGGAAGGTACCAATGCAGCAGAGCATTCACAATGACTTCCCTCACCCAAGAGATTAAACAAACCAGAGAAGCACCCTCTTGAGGAAGCAGGGAGATTTTAAAGTGTTTCTTCGATCTCCTAGTGTCAGTGATTTCAGAAGGAAAGACTCTCCGATAAAAATCCTTGAATAGAGGGGTAATTATTTTTTCTGAACTCCTAAAGGACTCCTAGTGTCAGCAAGTGTTTTGAAATTTTTCTAGTGGAATATAAGATTAAGAGAGAAGATTGTTTTAAGATTGATTTGACTGAGATACCAGCTGACACATAAGTTCCCTCATGTTAAATGACTGACATTGAAGATAGAGAATATACTACATAACACCATGTTTACTTTTTAAACAGTTGCTTTATAATTCCCTCCCATGCCCCTTTGTTGATGGGATTTTTGAATGTCTCCTTTATTTATCCATTTATAGTAAAAAATCATGCTTTATGGATTTTAAGATACAGTACAATCAGCCCTTTTATTTAAAGAGGGAATGGCAAGCTAGAAGGATGATAGATAGTAATAAAAGATTTAAATATGGAGGAGTTCTTAAGCTGGATATCAGTGAATAATATTTAAGAGGTATACTAATTACTACTCCTGGCATGATATAGACTATGATACATATTACATATACACTTTAGCGCCACTCTATCCATCATAGGGTGCACAATTATTCATATGAAGAGGATCAGTCCGTCCCAATATAAGCATGATCTACAGAGGACATACTCATATCACCCCAGATACCATCATCAGAGGCCATCACCAAAGAGACATATTGTTGTTCATAACCATCATATTGCACCTACCAATCAGGGGGGATAACATTAGACACCATCATAGACTCAAGTTTGTTGAGATTTGAGCAAGAGTACACCAGACCAAGTGACATACTAACTCACACAGACACTCTTGTATGTCAATGTACCATATGGGAGTTGAAGTATGAGCAACATACAACCATTACTGACATCCAAGAAAGATATGAAACTTGCTGATTCAATCATGAAGGGATGGAAAGTTGATATGAACAACAATAAAGAGACTTCTGGATTGAATGATAGGTACATCTTGATAAGTCAACTGCTTCAACTTATTATTTGTAATAATGGTGGCTATGTTGCAATAGATTTTATCATTTGGTAATAGGTGGCCTCCTGAGAATAATAGCTATTTTCTATGCTGATGTTTTAGACACATGGGCAACCACCTTTTTCCCCATGAAAATTTATCAGTTGTCTTATGGGAAGAACCTTACGTGGATGATATCTTTATCATATGGGGAAGGCACTTTTACCATTTTGATTTTGGATGACACTATTGACTGAAGAACCCACTGATTTATTCTACCCCTCAGTCCCTTTTGTGATGAATTACCCAAATTCATCTTTATTTACTACCCTTGTACATCCACCACATTTATGTTTTTAGACAGCACATCTCTGCTGCATTCTGTGCAGGCATGTTTTAGGCTACTAGAACAGGGAGCATGCTTTGCATGCATGTGGAGCAGGATGTAAGAGGCTTTTTGGAGGATTATGAAAAATACTTGGAGAGGTTAGTTATGGATATAGACAGAGATTTTAAATACTCAATAGAGTTAATAAATAGAGTAAGATAATTCATAAAATAATACCTATTAAATATAAAATGTTGGGTCACATAATACCTAATATTGGGTCACATAATATACCTATAGTAACTACAATACCTGAAATATAACAAGGGTGTAATTACATTATAATGTGGTGGTACATGTACACATATATTTACCGTGGAAATTAACAAGATACAGCAGGTTGTCCAGAAGGTAATTGGATTACTATGTGCTGGTTTTAAAATGGATAGATGATTATGAGGTGAGAATCCATTTTATTTGTATTAACATAGTTCACACTTCTTATGAATAACAACCACTCAATTCATACCATAATAACACAGGGCACTTTAACATTACAAGCAGGGCACTATTCCATGTTTTTTCAGCAACTTATTGCAACACATGCAAAGTCAGATTGTATCTTAAACATTCAACTACCAATTATGGATTATGTCTTGCCACCACATCTCAACACTAATTGCAACACATTATCAATGTCTATATCAGCCATGTGTTAAGATAACTAATTGCTTAATTTAAATAGGCCTAATGAAATGCACTACATGACATTTTTTAATGCATTTTTAAAATGTAGTTGAAGATGAATCACATTAATGCAGTAGCCAAAACATTAATACTTCAGATAATTTGCAAATGACCTGCTTGGCCATTAAGAATGACAATGGATCCTGAAATTATAGGCTCAGCCTTGGGAAACCAGTGCTTCTATGATTAGGAAAGTACCTGAGTACTAGGTTTATGGCATTTCACCATCATGTTTATAGTGCTATTATCTAGAGTTTTATATATTTAGCTATCATTGGCTTTTGGTAGATGCCATTATATATTTAGCTATCATTGGCTATTTTTTTATTTCATATCAGGGTTTTTTTTTATTTCCATTTTTTTTGTTTTTGTTTCCATTAATATTTATTTTGTATTCTACTCATTTTTGTTTATTCAGGCTCATTTTCATGCATCATTGCATTTATGACATAGATTGTGTTTCATTGCATCTTCTTATTCATGTATTCTATTGTTCTTGATTTATTATTTTTAGACATGATGATGATTCCATTTTTTGTGGCATGATAGATTTGATTATTTATAGATTATTATATTGTGTTATAACTTATATAATTGTCTTATAGGACTTATATTGTCCTTATTACTATTGTCTATTTTTATGTTTAGGAGCAATTTTGTAATTTTTTTCCATTAATTTTGAGTTGTGAGCAATTTAGAAGCGTTAATTTTTTTCTGTCTTAGTCAATATATAAGTTTATTCACAGCTTTCAGTATTGAGTTAGTTTATTTTTTTCTTTTAGTTTTATTTCCTTTTTATTTATTTTCTATATACATTATATTATGTACATTAGTTTGTAAATTTTTAATGTATGTACATTTTAATGTACATTATATATGGTGTGATTATTATATGATTCTGTGTTTTATTGAGAAGTCACAATAGAGTTCAATAATGTGACTCTAATGTAATGGACTAACTCATTTTTATACTGTTTTGGTTTTTTGTTTTTGGTTTTTTTAGTTTATATTAGCCATCAGCTAGGAGTTCATCTTTCAGGTTTGAACAGTGTTTCTAACGTAATAAATTAAAAAAGCTAACGTCATGTTTGAAATTTAAAATTAATTTACAAAAAAATTGTAGTATTTTACTATATTACTTTATGTTTGTGATATATTTATGTGACTTTTGTTTCCATGTTTATACAACGCTGATGTGTTGATGTGTTTACAGTGCAATAGATGCCGAGCACACAATTATTAATATGATTTTTTTGCTTTTCAATTGATTAATTTCCAATCGCCCGCCCCAATATAATATAAATAATTATGCTTTTATTTTGAATTAATGAAATCTGAAGCGTGGTTTTACCGACCGGCTTATTTTTCTTTTTTTATTTTTTAATTTATTTTATTTTTTATTTTATTTAGCATCTTTTTATATTATTGATTATTACTTTCATTACAGTCTTCGTGTAATCTATTTTTGTTTTGTTTGGTGATTTAACATCACAACATCATTGGTTTCACATTTTTACAGGAACATTTTTTTGAACTCGTCCTGGTGGTTGGTTCACCACTTTTGTTTTCATCCTCATTGTGTTTCCTTTTTGGTGGGTGAACCATTGAACAAGTATTACCGACTATTTCATTCTACAAACTTCAGGTCCCTAGACCTTGTATTTCTGGTACTCTTTGACTTATGAATATGTAGTCAATTCGTAAGTGTGAGATTTGTGAATGCCTTGTAAGCCAAGCCTAAATCACCCCTCATCAATCTACAGGAGACTGAGTAGAGGGAGAGGGCTTTAAGGCACTCTGCATAAGGCAGGTTTATTTTACCTTGTATTCTTTTTGTAAAGAACTTCTGAGGTCACTCTAGTTGCTGCTTATACCTGGTCAGGTACATACCAAAGGCAGCATTAAACTCTATGATTAGTCTGATAAGGTTGGAGCACAATGGGACAATGACTTCTTTGGACCTACATGCCATGCCCTTGTGGAATGTCACTTGTAGGATACAGTGATATGTTTCTGAGAGGCCACCAAGAAGTAGGGCACATTACCTATGGCTACAGTTCCTCTCTGATATCACTAAGCCAGACTCCAGGATGCATAAAAGAATGCCTGTGTCTAAGCTTTATCACACCAGAGTAAAATGGAGCGTGAAAAATATATACCAGAAGTGACAACACTCAAACCATCTTTTGCTGTGGCTCAGAAGAGAGGTTTATATACGCTGCTTTAACAACAGGTACAGACTATTAGTATCAATACGATATGGAGAATAAGGGAAAGAGTAGCACATTAGTTCTACAACATACTCCGCTGTCATGCAAGGGGTTTGTTTATAAATTATTTGGTCTTCTTAGCCAGCAGATCATGTTTGCATAATGTGCAAGAGGAGATCTGGCAGCATATGTGTCCTTGCTGATGGCTACGCTATTGTACTGTTTAGCTTTTGTACTATGTTGCAATGCATGGTATGGCTTCCAAAGAGGACAGAGATGCAGCTCACTTCTTTTCAGTAGACAGTGCCATTTTCCATTCATATTTACTTCTTTTCTTGCTCAGCAACAACCCCATCAATGCGCCATATTCATCAGGATCAATTATAATGCTTCTAAATCAATTTATCCACAGCTGTAGTCCCCTAACCTACAACCTCTGCTTCACACTGTACTGTGTGAGTCACATATTTGTGAATCATAGACTGTGGTGTGGGCTGTCACTTGAATACCTAATGTGCATCCGAATTCCTGCAGATGCTAGTTTCTTTATATTGACACTCCAGGGAGCTATGCTATTTTTAAGAATTACATAGGGCTAAGGTATGTGATTTTCTCATATACCATACCTATACAATTGCACATAATATTTACATGTAGGTATTGTACTTTCAGAAGTGTTGTTAAACAGTCTACATATCTGGGTTTGATTTACCCAATACCTGTTTGGATAATATGTGACTTAGCAAATCACTTAACATCTAGTCCAAAAATCCAGAGTTGCCATGGAAACCGTACTTGTGTAAGTGATTCTTATCTGATTAAATGGATAAATGATTGAATAAATGAATACATGGCATTAACAGAGAAGTGCTGTAATGTAGTGTTGATTTCTAAGATATTATATTAGTTGTTTGAGTTCATAACCTTTAAGTCACAGAACAATAAAGAAGAAGAAACATGCACTGCATTCACTTTAGGATACAGCAAAGCTATAGTACAAAACATGTATAGTTGAAGTATAAGGACCTTATTGTTAGGTGCAAATCTTGATATGTGGAAGGTGTTGCCCTACATTCCCAGTGAAAATACTAAATGAATTTCAGAGCAAATGTTAACATCTTTTGAGGAATGACATGCAAACACCAATTTACTAAAACAATAATGCTGATTATGACTTTATGAAATGGTTTACACTTTTTCTACTTTTTCTGAGTAACTGTTCCATCTTGGATGGTAAAAAAATATACTGCATCCTTTAAATACATCTTTAAAAGATGTTTAAAGCATGTATATGAGGTGGTTTAGAGGCCATATGAGTTCAATTATTTAGCTCTCCCAGTCAAACATTACCTCTTGGATAGACATGTATACACAAAAAAAACTCTTGTAACAGCTAATGACAGCATTATTCACAACGTAAATTCACTGAAGCTTGGGAATTACATATTTTAACTAGTTAAAATGCTCTTAGGTACTTCAGAATATAAGTGGATCACATAAATATCTGTTTTAGAGAATATATCACTGCCAACTGATACATATTAATCAAATATTTATAAGTCTAATATATTTAGACATTTTGGCTAACTTTGCATTCTATTCTATTCAAGAATTTTACACATAAAAAAACAGAAGATGTCACCACTGTCTTGGCTAAAAGGAAATAAAATATGTCTACTGCTTTAAGTAATATGGAGCAAGCAAGGAAATACAAATTGAAAGAAAACTATAGAAGCAAATGGAATGAACACTTTCAGCTTACAACACTTAATATAAGAACAAGAAATCATGTTCAGTACTGAGCAGCTAAATGCTCCAGATGGTTGTGAAATTAGGACAGTAGGAAAGAAAATAAACATTTGTGTCTGCATCATTACTGTCAACAGTTGCTGATTTCTCACATATTTTCATCCTTTAAAAAAAGTTTGACTTTATTTTGTTACTTTGGAAAGGATTGCACTTAGACATTAGCTGGCAATGTGATCACGTCTATTGCAACTGAATTAAATGCTGGTAATCTTTTACTTCGCTATTCTAAAGTTCACTAGATCTAGTTTGTGTGTTGATGTTTCTGTTGGGTTTCTGCTGCAATACCTGCTACTATACCTGCTACCATAGCACTATTATTAGCGCAGGTGGTAGTCAAGGAGAGAAAGGATTTTATTTTATATTATGTTTGTTTATCTTATTTCATTTATTAATGTATTTAGTGTTGCAGAAGGACGGTGTAGAATTGGGAAAAGGCAAGTCTTTTTTTTAATATCTATTTAACAGAGTTTTTAGGAACCTCCCTGATTTTGACTCAAATTTTAGCTCTGTCCCTCTTAATCCTTCTTAAAACTGGTGACTTTTGGAGAGAAGGTGGTGAATTACACTTGAAAAATAATGACAGTAATTAGAGTTGTAGATTTCTCTTACCTCAGAAAATGTATTTTAATTCACATTCTCTTGTACTGGAAATGTTTCAAGTTAATAGCACTACTATTTTTAAAGTGTCCCTGATTATCTTTGGATTTGCCACTGATTCTGTTGAAATTTGTACCCCTTTGGTTGAGAGATATGCAAAGATGTGCTGCAAGTGAATCAGCGTTCTTCAAATTTGCCTGTGTGCAAATATGCCGTGTGTGTGTGTGTGTGTGTGTGTGTGTGTGTGTGTGTGTGTGTGTGTGTGTGTGTGTGTGTGTGTGTATGTGTGTGCATCTAATGACAGACCTGAGGGACAGTATATGTATGAAACAAATCTATGCACCTTGCTATAGACATAGGTTGTTAGGGGCAATGTGAGTGAGTGTGTGTGTGTGTGTGTGTGTGTGTGTGTGTGTGTGTGTGTGTGTGTGTGTGTGTGTGTGTGTGTGTGTGTGTGTGCATCTAATGACAGACCTGAGGGACAGTGTATGTATGAAACAAATCTATGCACCTTGGTTGTTAGGGGTAATGTGAGTGTGTGTGTGTGTGTGTGTGTGTGTGTGTGTGTGTGTGTGTGTGTGTGTGTGTGTGTGTGTGTGTGTGTGTGTGTAAAGATGTGAAGGGGTCAGAAAAGCAGGTGCTGAAGAGCATTTTTTTTAATAGTTGCACTTGAAAACTGTTATGTAGTGATTTTCTACTGACTTTATTTTATTTTATTTATTGACATGTGTGTTTTACTGAATTTTACAAATGTATGGTATTCCCTAACTAATACTTTTGGCAGATAGCCCACTTCAAACAGACCCCGTGGAAATGCATTTTCGCTCAGTGCAAGAATAGTGTGTTACACATTTCGACTGTTTGTCACAAAATGCTAGGCTCTGTGTTCCACACTGGCTTCTTAAAAAGGTTGAGATCTATGGTTCAGTAATTCAATAGAACCATCATTTATGCAAAAATGTGCAAACTCATCACTGATTTTTAAGTCTCTGTTAATCTGATTTTTGGCATAGATATTGCTCAGTGCTTGTTGCTCTTATTTTACTACCCCCATTCTCCATACCTATTATATATCATGAATTTGAGGTCTAACAAAATGTGTAGTAAGTGCAAGCTGAAAAAATAAATTTGTTGTCTCATACTTTCACTTAAAATGTTGGTAAAATAATACCTATGAAAAATATCAAATTGTCAGGCTTACTGAAACATGGAATTATACCTGTTCTACACTGGGTAAAGAACTAACAAAAGAAATGCACATGTGCAAGTTAAAACGTGAATAGCAAAAATAGGAATTAATGTAAAATGAATTTCAAATCTAGGTATGTAGAACACAGGGCATGCTTAATAGCAATGGAGAAAACACAAAAGCTAGTGTAACTGAAATTCAAGACTCATCTAATAGATCTAATAGGTTATATGACAGGAAGATGTCTCCTGCACTTATCAAATTGTGTAGAATCTGTATTAGAAAAGGCAACTTTCTAAAATCTTGTAAAATTAATAACAAATGTGTTAAAAACAATTTGCATGCTGTTGAAAAGAAGCATTAAACTGAGCTGTCTGCTGGTAGTTTTACTATATCTTATCAAAATCCACAAGCTCTTAACAAACCTGCTCATACAGAATAGCATGAAACCCATTAACTTAATGTAAAAGAACTCAGAACAAATGTACTTCAGTAGCATTGGTATTCATTTAAATAGGTACCAACAAATTTAAAATGAGCATTTTTTTTTGGAGGGAGGCAAGCACCACCCTGCAGCTCCATGCTCTACTACTTATATTTTTTCACTACATGATCACACCAATCCAAAGAAATAGTGATCATTCAGAAATATGCAAAAAATTCCTATTTTCTGTAGGTCTCTTAAGACTTAGTGTATATATAACATGTTAATTTAGAGCTTAAACACATAGCTATATTAGCTAGTAAACAAGCAGAAAATTAGAAAAATGAACTTCAAAACAAAAATACTTGTGGAAAAAATAAGCAATTGCAATTGCATATTGAGAAAGTCAAGTTAAACTTTTGTTTGTAGCACTACAGTGAACAAATCGTCAATACAATAAACCTTGAAACATTTCAGAGGCAATAAGACAAAAGTGTAAATCACATTGTTGGAAAGAAATGCTGAGAAATGTTGAATTTAAACTGTTGGCAAAAAATGCTGAGAACTAAATGAAATGTTGAAATTAAAGTAGACACAGATGCAGAGTGTGCCATTTTGTCTGAAGACACTTTTAAAGCATTGGGACTGGAAGGCACTGTTTCTTTTATAGCAGTAAACAGAGAGCTGTGTACAGGTTAAGTTATTCTTGCCACCAAGTAAAGCTACTGGGTCAACCACTACTAGCATGTGAAAATGAACATAGGAAGTAAACAATTCTTTTTCAAATTATAGCGCTTAAAAAGAAAATACATTTCCTAATGTTTTTGGTTATGTGACTTGTGAAAAACTCTGAATGGTAAAATAAATTCACAGTTAAAAGGTACACAGGTAGATAAACAATTACACATCAATAGATAAATATGTACTACTATGCAGGGCTGTAACAGTGATAGTCTTCATGACTATGTTTATTTGTTTACTGGCTTAAGATAATTGACAGGATAATATCACACAAAAATAAACGCCAGTGAAACATGATAAAAGAAAAAATGTCATTGCTCTCTGGAATAGAATTAGGCAGGGAATTAAATCATTTGGAAAGCCTTGTCCTTAAGAAGTAATCATAGGCAAAGTAATTAGTGGACAGTTTTGGCATTATAGCAAAACAAGACAGAATTAATATTTACATTGATCTGCAAAATATGAATAAAATAATTAAAACAGAATATTTCCCATTTCTTAAAGTTAAAGAAGTGAACTCAACAATGCCAGATGATAAGTTCTGTCCAGAGTAGATGCAAACTAGGGTTTGCTGCAGATAAAGTTCAATGAAGAAAACACAGAGTTGTGTGTATTATGTACACAATGAGGACAGAACAATTTTCTTAGACCTCTGGTTGGTATTTCGTCATGTGAAAAGAAATTCAAATGTTGTTGGATAAGTAGCTGAATGATTTGGAGTTGTAAGTATAACTTATGATCTACTAGTGTTTGTTAGCCAAAGTTTATGAAATGTGACTGATGCAGCTGTGAAATAGATAAAGTCTGTATAATTTAAGGTGTATTAAGAGCAAATTGAGTGAAAAGTCTGAAATGTGTGTGCAATAGTCTTATGTCAGAGACTCAATCTTGAGACAGAAAAAAACAGCATTGTGCAAATATACTAATGCTAGGATATGTGGAAATATTACAGAGGTTTTATTTTTGCATATGCAACAGGTATTTCATTACTAGAAGTAATCCTATAAAACTGATTGTGTTCTAATAGTTCACTCGTGCTGGTTAGAAAATCTATAGTTTATTCACTAAACCTGCCCCATTGTTCACTTTCATTAATCTAAAAGATTTATCCGGTAAGACTTCCTTCTGAATTTGACTTCCAATCCAAATGATATTCATTATTCAAAGCTGAAACAAACATTAAAGCCAAATGTGACTTTTGAGTATGTAGTTTTATGTTGAGTAATACTCTAGAAGTTTCTACTATATGTGAAGGAACAAAGGAATATCCATTTTTAAAAAAAAATCTATAAATGGATATCAGACAGTTGTAGATGATTGTAATTAAAATGTTGGAAATTGCTATCAAAAATGAAATTTACAAATACCTTCACTTTAATTGAAAGTTTCCAAACTGATATTATGTCATCACAACTTGGACTTGTTGAAGAAAGTTATTCCTGCCTTCACTCCACAATTATTGTCTGTTATAATTCTTGGAAGAACTGTTGTGAAAACCATACCTCTCAGCCTCTTAGCACAAAAAATCTGGACAAAGCCTAAAATAATGGGGAGAGGGGGCAAAATAGAGACAGATTTTAAAAGTTGCCCCTAAATAGTCAGAAAGTTGCTAGAATAACAAGATTTGTGCTAGCATATATTTTCTGAAGGATATGAATTCTGAAACTGAAATATATGCTATTATTTAGTGGCTTCAATCCTCTGTGATTTGCCATAAAACCACAAATTTTATAAGGAACAGACCAAAAGTTTGAGGCAGAAATCTGGACATTCTGTGAAAATCTGGACAGTTCAGAGTAATGATGGGAACCTGCCCTGGCCAAAAATTCTGTTGGTGTTGTTCTGTTTTTGGTAGCCAGTCTTTTAAAATACCCATGTTCCGACAGATCTAAAAAAATACTGTCAAATAACTTAGCATTATTGTAACTTACAGAAACAAGATCATTTTCTGTGTTGTCAACGTTTCTAGTCTAAGTATACTCTGAGCTGATGATCTTTGTTGATATGTGGATAGTTGCTTTAGGTTTGTTATGCCCTATATTCTGCATATTCTTCTTTATCTATGACCAACCTCTTTTGTTCCTTAATTTTAATAGCATGTAATATTCTATCAGTTTTGGGAAGATAGCCTGATACTGAGTAGGAATTAAGTACATCATGATGAATGAAGTGATCCTAGTAATGTATTTCTTTCAGTATTCTTTCCATTAACTTGTCATTGTTTTTAATTAATAAGGACGTTAATTCAAATCCAGCTCTGTCAAACAAGTTAACAAGTTCTTTGTAAAAACTGGGCTTAGGGTCAATTCCATTGTGAAATTTTCAATTCTTAGTCCCTTTGTGACTCTTTAACAGATTTACACTCATGTAGAAATGCTCTGTCAAGCAACAAACTTTGATGTTTCTACTCTGTAGAATAGTATGTATATACCTTTAAGAAGCTTTCCATGGGCTTGCACAAGCATATAAATACTGCTTAGGCATGTGTGAGCCTGAGTGCCATGTAGTAAGCTGTTGAGATGTAAGCATGCATGTCTGTGTAGTCTGTCAGTTAATCAATTTGTTTATATTTTGCACTGCTGCTATCCATCCTGATGAGTTTTTGTGTAATAAAGTATATAAATGAACTACCCCGCCTGTTCATCTTCAATCGTAAACCAAGATGAGCAACATGGGGTCAGAATGGGATCCAGAATCAAGACCAATAGGTACTCAGATAATGTTGGAGGAATATAGAGGAATGGATCATCTCTACCGCATGTTTGTCTTTTGGCTTTTTCCCAGTTAGGGGTCGCCACGGCGGAACTCCAGTCCGCTAATGATTGACAGTAGATTTTTATGGTGCCAAGTTGCCAGCTCGATGCCCAACCTTCAATGAAGGCACGCCCATTCACACATGTCTTTCGGAACGCCACTTGACTGCAGGGAGGACATGCAGACTCCACACAGAAGGCACTCCTCGCACTCCAGCCGAGGATCAAACGGGGGAACCTCTTGCTGTGAGGCAACAACGCTATTGCTGCACCACCGCGGATCTATCATCTCTACTGCATGTAGAGCTCATAAAACTGGTCAGAAATGATTTTCAGGTACCAAAACTTGCTAAAATGATTTCTAAAACAAAAAATATAAAACAAAGCACTCAGAACAATCAAAACAAATTTCTAATTAAACAAAATGTCTGAAACTATGTCATACTGATAAAAATATTTGAAATAGTTATGAAAATGTTCAAAATAATGTCCAAATCACATAAAATGTATAAAATAAGGAAAACAACCGCATTTTTTTACTATGTGCTACTTTTTCACATTAATTGAAGTTATTTGAGATATCCAAGATGTACAAAATACAGCCATTTCAAAGCATATTTCACAAAGTACAGTATTTCAAAGAGTTTATTGTGCATCTGAAGGTTATTACAAGGGTTAACTACTATATTTTCGAAAATGTTTTTGCAAGAAATGACATACTCGAAAAACATTGTCGAAATTTACAGTAGTGATCGATAAAATATTGTGGGAAGAAATAGCCAGGGAATTGTTATGGCTAGGCTTGTATAGGCCCTAGGGCCAATAGCCTAGTACCAACCTATGAACCTATGAAATATAACAAAAGAAAAAATGTCAACAATTCAAAATCAAATTGTTGGCATTTTTGGAACTTACCTCGACATCCGGTACCATTCAAAACATGTTTTGCAGGGGGGCAAGCACCCTTGCACACCCCACACCATCTGCTACTTATATATACAAACTCTGGGACTGGACTACAGTAAGGGAAAGGGTACATTTCCTGAACCCCACTATATTGCAATCTCAAATCAAAATGCCAAATTTACAACAGCGAACACACACTACCATTTGCTCTTGTGAATTCACCATTTTTTCACTCATACAAATCTGTTTAAACTGATTTCACGCACTGAAACCACAACATTTTGAAGGTAAGCCTATTACAAGTACTGGCTGTGACATGTTCGTATATAATTGAATTTGTCTAAGTATAGCAAAGATATTTTCAGTGAGCCAACCTGTAGCTTCCATCTGCTTTTATTTTTTGTTATATTTAATGAATGTGTCATCAATAACTATCTCTCTAGTTAAAAATCTGGTATGCTTACATCTTCAACTTACTTAAATTTATCTTTTTAGTCTGACAGGAGTGTCCTCAATATTTTAGGCCATCTCACAGTTTCTATGGATGACTACCAGCTCCGAAGACAGTAATAACCTGCTCCACTCCTGATTCATTCCTTTCATGTTGTAGGGCATGCACATGTAGTACACAGGGGAAACGCTCTCTATATTCTTGGACAATCCCATGGCACACAATACCACTTCAATGCTTTGCACATCATCTCAGGTACAAGCTTCTCTTTTTTCACCAGTCCTTAACCAGTTATGTCAGAAAAGGAAAAGGAAACATGAATTCATATTATAACCAGCATTTATTTTATAATATTGTATTTAACAAAATTTGCAGACTACTCCATTTTCATACAATACATTTGTATATGACACACATTCAGAGATACTTCAATCATTTAGTACCTTCTATATGACCAGATCTTCATGTGCATTCCAGCCCTGACCCATTGACTTTCATTGCTAGACATTGCTGGACAACAAATAATGATGATCTGTTAATGTAATTTCATCAAAAGCAGGAACAGTAGCCTTGTTTTCATTATCTTTAGCATAATACATGACATGAATAATTTTCACACAGCAGCAGCAAAAGCTTTAACTTCCTTCTGTGCTTGTAACTTCAGTGTCTGGTAAAGCTGAATGGAAGCTTCATGAAGACATGCTGACAGGGTGAATGGCAATCCTACAAATTACCCATTGTGTGTGTGTGTGTGTGTGTGTGTGTGTGTGTGTGTGTGTGTGTGTGTGTGTGTGTGTGTGTGTGTGTGTGTGTCACTGTTTCTGTGGATGTCTGTGTGTGGCTGTGTATTATGAAGGCATACATGTATCCTGTAATGGATGGGCATGCTATCCAAGATTTTCCCATGCCTTACACTCATTGCAGGGTGGGATAATCCAAAGCTTCCCCATAACCTTGAAAAGCATGCAGTGGATATTAGAAAATGAATGAATAAGCATCATAAACACAAAATCATTTCTAATTTTCTTACTTGCACTTTCTGGGTCCCAGAAAATATCTGTGGGTGGTCTAAAAACATAAAACTGTTATGTACTTTTTTAATGTCTGGTCATTTCTTTCACTGACTTTTTCCTTTGATTCTACCTGATCAGCGTACGTCTTGCGACACATCCTTGTTACTTTTTTCATCTGTCAAGGTTTCAGTCTCTCTCATTACATCTGTCTGTGGACACAGCATTACTGTCTGTAGCTGACACATTTTCCAATATAAATCTCTGACATTGCTTATCATAACCTTGCACCTTTTTTGCCTTCTCTTCTTTCGCTGTCTTCAGTCTTTTTTCTTCTACATCCCCCTTCCCCTATCTGCTGTTCCTTTCTAGCTATCAGCCTATCCATCCATGTCTGTGTCCATTTAGAAGAACAATGTAGATGCCAGACAGCAATAAATGAATGTATTTCGGCTTTTCCCGGTTAGATACCAGACAGCGATAGTGTTCACTAATAACATATAGGTTCACCACAGAATCATTCTGTTGTCACTCCAATAAGCCTCGCTGAGAAGAGCGATGCAAAGTAAAATCCCATGAAGATGTGCTTTGAAAAGACACTTAACCTGTGGCACTGATTCAGAATCAATGCTAAATGGGAATCAAGCTGATATTTACTGACTGAAATAAGAATGTAATTTCTGCAGGCACATTCACTGCAAAATGTTAGTCACAGGGTAGTTATCAGGAAATACTTCTGACTCCACCAATAGCAAGAAATATTTCTGACTACATTTTTTTTAATTTAGACATAATCAGAATTACATGGCTCATTGCTCCTTTCACTACTTTACTAAAAATATTCTCTTTAAAATATAAAGAACACTGCAGGTGGAATGCTTGGCTTCAGAACACATAACATGGAAATAAGTGATTATTTCATCAGATACCAAAAGAAATCCATAGTTTTTTTTTTTTTTTTTTAGATTTTCTTCATTATTGACAATGAGTTATCCAGTCCATATCTGTCTTAGTCAAGCATAAAAAAATTAAGCAGGGCAGAACATTTAATTTCCTCTTTTGTTCAAGACGCATAATTTTTAATTTTTATACAGACTGCCCAGACATTTATTGATCATTTTGACATAAGGCCAGTGTGATCTATGCAGGTCAGTGTACTGCCAAGGGTAACTCAACAAAACATGATATCACTCAGAAAATCCTTAACACATTTATAAACAACTGAAATACTTCACAAGCATCTAATTAAATTAGAAACAACTGACACAGAAAATGTTTCTTTTTCAAGATTCAAAATTCAGTGGTTATGTAGCAAATACTGTTAAATGCAAATAAAATGTGTTTGTGTACTATTAATTGCAAATAGTTGTATTAAAGCAATTGAACTGGTTATGTAAATGTTAATGCAGGAAGCAGTTTTTGTTTTGCTGCTTGAGTTTAGAATGTGTCATACCTTTTGTTTTTGCAATAATGTGTCTACATTAATTACTTAGTGCTAGACAAAGACAATCTAGCTGCATTGTTTGACATTGTGATTAGTATTAATTCAAAGGCACAAGGTATGAGGCAAAAACAACAAAAGTAGAATAATGCTGGCCATCTGAAACCTGTGATATTCAGGCAGTATGGCTGAGAATGTGGGTAAAACCTTGGTACCCTGCCAGTGAGCTTCTCCATCCCTGCTAAGTGATTCAAGAAAAGGATTGTGAAAAGATTCTCTTAAGTAGGCAGTTAGGTATGGTCCTTCTGGGAAAGCACCCATCACTATGTGAGTCAATACCCACCAACAATTTGATCGTGCAGTGATATCAGTCTTGAGACAACCTCAGTGAATGACTGAGGATTTGAAAAAGTATTTAACCTTATTGGAATATGTACATTAAATATTGCATTTAACTGAGCAGGATGGCTTTGCCAACATATGATCACTGCCGGGTTTGTTTATAATGCACAAACATAATCATGACACCAGATTACTTGGTGTGCAATGCTTAGATGTGAGAATGTCTGCAGTGTGAGTTAGCATTGAGTTATACAGATACTCACTGTGGGGGGGGGGGTCACTAAGCTCATGTTGATGGACCTCCCATTCTTAAAATGCAATCCACCATCTTATCTTATTTTATCTTATCTAATATGTTACTGTCTGTAGCCCATGCAGCTAAGTCTGTGCTTTTATGAATAAGGCTCATTATTTTCAGCTGAGGACTTTGATTAAATTTTACAAACGATAGTTAGCCTTTCCTGACTATTTCAGCAGCTACTAACAAATAGAAGTGCTGATATATATTAAAAGTAGGCATTTTTTTGTTTTTTTTACTGCAGCATTCTAAAACATTTCATTACAAAATATTCATACATTCTAAAACATTTCATTACAAAATATTTGTACATAATAAAACATTTCATTACAAAATATTCGTACATTCTAAAACATTTCATTACAAAATATTCGTACATTCTAAAACATTTCATTACAAAATATTCGTACATGCTATAGAAGCCAATGATCAGGCTGGTGTTGATATAATTATGTCAGCTTATGGTGCATGAAAACCATCCGAAGAGGAAAGTGTACACAAGTATATGCCATTGCAAAATAAGTTTAGTAAATCTAACAGTTCACTATCATTTAAATTAAGTTCTCATTCATTTAAAAATCTGAAATGATAGAGGCTTGATGATAGTAGTAGTACATCATTCTGTACTAAAAATGAGTACAAGCAATTCAGATACAGATAAAAATAGCTTACTAAGGAAAGTCTTATACACTCAGTTTGCAAGGTTGATAGGCATACTAACCTAAAGAATGTACATCACAAGAGATGTTAGCATGTCTGCTGGTACTAGGCACACACAGAAAGTCAGAATGTGCAGACATACACTAGAACCATAGAATAATGGCCTAAACTGGCAATGAAAGAACCTTTTTTTGATTACTGTTTATGTAGGAGCAGATTTCTTGGATCTATTTCACAATGAATGAGGATCATAAACTATAGCCAAAAGAGGTTATCTAGCAAGGTTAACCTTCCAAAAAGTTGCTAGATTTGTTTGTGTCTTTCGGCTTTTCCCGGTTAGGGGTCGTCACAGCGGAACTCCGATCCACTAATGATTGACAGCAGAGTTTCACGTGCTGGCTTGCCAGGCCTAACGCACAACCTTCAATGAAGGAATGCCCATTCACACATGTCGCCACACAGAAGACTCTCTAACTGAGAATCGAACGGGCAACGTCTAACTGTGAGGTGACAACGCTACCGCAGCACCACCACCACAATTCCAAAAAGTTGATAGATAATCTACATAACTCGGTGACTCAGTGAGCAATTATATATCTGGCAATCAATCACTCCTTATGAGGACAATCAAACAGAAATTCTATAATTACTTTTAACTGCACTAATTAGAAGAGAAAACATTTGAGGAGGTTAAAAATAAATCTGCAGAAAAGTTAGTCTTTCCTGAACAAAGAGAGCATCTTATCTAAAGGGGAGTTTGAGAAAGTAGTGAATAATTTTACCATGAGATGAAAGAAGCTGAAGTTTATGAAAGTAGGTTAAGACACTGAACACTGCATTCACATGACTACACTGTGTTTCTCAAATCTCTTGGAATACATACTGGTTTTAGGGATGATGAGTGTTACAGATAAGCTGTGTGTATGCAATGCTGAGCTTGGTGTAAAAGCAGACATACAGAAAAATGTATATTAAAGACCTCTTGAACCAACTAATTATAAAAACAAATAAACAAAATGGTGCAGAGATAACAGGAACACACTGCACTATTTTTTTTATTTATTTTTATACAGAAAGATGTCCCTGTTAAAGAGTCTAGGCAGTAGAAAATATTGGCAATGTCGTTGTCTCAACAGGTAGCACACTTGCCTTTGGTGCTGGAAGATCAGAAGGCTGTGTGTTCTATTTCCCTCACCAGATATTTGGATACATTTTTCAATACTTGTGCTGTAGTGCAGCAGGGAGAGGGTGGTAGTACAGTTCTTCATATGACACATAAAACCAAGGTCCCATCTCTAAAAAAAAAAAAAAAACGAGCAAGGGAAGTTCCCCACTACCCTGGCCAAATTTCCCCATAGTCCATAAAAATACCACATTGGGTCTCCCCTGAAAAGAGGGCACCGGACTAGTGAGACTAACCAGGTCAACAAAGAGCAAATTAAATAAAAATTATTCCTGTATGTTCCAGGAAGTACAATCATCAACGGAGGTAGCAGGAGGGACTTCTGTGTCTGGAGAGATATTCAGACCGAATAGTGTGACTGTGGGTACTAACACTGAGGGCGGCTTCAAAATCTACAATTATTCTTCTCTACAAATTGAACCTGACTTGATTGAAATGCTATCAAAAGGACTTTCTTTTGCACCATCAAGAAGGGCTGATATTTCAAAAATGTTATTGGACTTAAAGATATCTTTGCGTAAGCTGAATTTAAATATTTTTATGGGAAACAGAAGCGAAGTGAAGTGAATAATGATTATAGGACTGCCAGCCGTTTTAATCTACCATTACATCTAACTTTGACTATTTTTGAGAAAATTTGTGAGATGGATTTTAGATCCTCTCTAGCAAAACCTGTTTGCCTTAATGGATGTGGTAATTTAAGTGAGGTTGAACAAAGTGTATTTAAATTTTTGAAAACACAGAAAGTAAGGGTTAAAAACCAGATAAGGGGGGTGGTTTGGTCTTTATAGATGATTTTGATTACAGGAATAGAATGCTTAAAATTTTGGATGCTGAACTTATGAACTGGTATCGTTAAATGAGGTGAAAGGAGCATACCAACAGATTAAGACATTTATAAATGATTTATTCATAGATGCTTGTATTGATTTACATTTACATAATTATTTGAATATGGTAGAACCATTAGCTCCTGTTATTTTCTGCATTCCTAAAATCCATAAAGACCTAAATGACCCCCCTTTGCAACAAATCGTAGATGGTAGAAATTTTATAATTTATGCATGTGTCAAATTAGTGGATAGTAAGCTGAAAAAATATTTGAGTACCGAATCCCAAATATGTCAGGATTCTTGGAATTTTTTGAAAGGTATCAACAGGCTAGAGTTTCATCAAGGGCATGTATTTTTGACAGTGGACGTGAAAGATTTGTACACTGTCATACCCCATGATTTGGGTATTTGGGTGACTGGCCTGTTACTTCAAAAAAGAGCATACTTGCTGGAAATTAATCTGATAGAGGATTTTTGAGTATAATTGTAACCAATAATTTCTTGTTGTTTTTTGGTGAATATTACCTACAAAAAATGGTGTTGCAATGGGGTCTCCTTGCAGCACAAGTTTTGCCAACATGGTTATGGCATATTAGGAACTGAATTTTTGTTTAAATGTACCAGCATTTCAGATCAGATATTTTGGTATACTAGATACCTGGATGATACATTTATTTTTTAAGGTGAGTGTAGATACTATTGAAACCTTTTAGGATTACATTAACAGTACTAACGCCTTTCACCAATTTGCACCACACTTCAACACTGACATCATTTTTTTTCTTGGCAGTTGTCTAGGGACAGGAAAAATAATATATATATATATATATATATATATATATATATATTGGTAGAATTTTCAGGAAAAGTACTTATTCAAATACTTTTTTACACTTTGAAAGTTCCCATCCATTCCACCAGAAGAGGGCTGTGGTAAAGGGACAGCTGGTTAGGGCTGCAAGGATGACCTCATTAGATGAAGAGTTTTTGATTGAATGTAGTACCCTTAGGAATATGTTCCTTAGACGTGGTTATCCACTTAATTTAAGTGAAGAACTAATACACGAAGTCCAGAAGAATACAGGTTATATTAGACATATATTGAATGTTAATAGGGTTGGCCAGTTCAATGAATAAACATTACTGATTAATAATAATATCAGTGATGTTGATAGCCCAGGTATTGTATATAACATTAGTTTTATTACCCCTTTTTCATTGTATTCTGGAATTTTAAAGAAGATTTTAATTAAAAATTAGCCCTTGGTTATGGATGATACATCTATTAGATCCAAAGTTGGTGATCGGCCTAGAATAATTTTTAAGAGAGGTCCCAACATTAAATGCTTAATAGAGGGGAATATGGCCACCATGGTACATGACCCTGGGATGTTTAAATGTGGGAGTTGCCCATATTGTAAGTTTACTGAGGTAATTAGCACCTTTAAAATTAGGAATAAATTGTATAAAATTAGGGGTAAATATAATTGTAATTCTAAGGGGATAAATTACTTAGCTAAATGCCAAGCATGTGCAAGTTTCTATATTGGAAAAACTGAACTCCACTTTAAACAGCGAGTATATGAGCACCAATACAGTATTAGCAAACAGAATTTAAATTACGCTTTGGCAAAGCACATCTTGGCACATCAGGACCATTCGTTTAAATATATGATTATCGATCAAGTAGAGAAGAATATCAGGGGTGGCCCATGTGCATTAAAACTTGAGGAGAATGAGCTATTGTGGCAGCTAAAACTAAATGCTTATACGTATCCTGGTCTTCAATGACTATTGTTCATTATGTTGCATTTGAAGCTTAAATCTTTAGATAGATAATTTTAGAGATACTGTATTTGCTATTTTTTACTTTTTATTTTTTATTCTTTATTCTGTATGGATATAATTAATATATGGTGTATGTGTATACTTAATACATTAAGTGTGTTAATGGTGAACCTATGGTTGTATTAGTTATTTAGTTTCCCTTTTAAAAGTGAGGTGTATTTGTGATGTCACTTAATGATGGGCAGTATTTAAAATACTTGTGTTGACTTGTATTTGTCTGAAGAAGTTCAATTAATTGATTTGTACAAAACTGCTCATTAAACACATTTGAAGCTTAAATCTTTAGATATATAATATTAGAGATACTGTATTTGCTATTTTTTATTTTTTATTCTTTATTATGTACGGATATAGTTAATATATGGTGTATGTGTATCCTTAATAGATTAAGTGTGTTAATGGTGTACCTATGGTTGTATTAGCTATTTAGTTTCCCTTTTAAAAGTGAGGTGTATTTGTGATGTCACTTAATGATGGGCAGTACTTAAAACATTTGTGTTTGACTTGTATTTGTCTGAAGAAGTTCAATTAATTGATTTGCACAAAAGTGCTCATTAAACGTTTGTGTGTTTTCTGTGCTTTGGGCTTTGCTTTTTACATCACCGTTTTTAGTATTTCAAAAATTATTCCTCTGTCCTGACTCTGTGAGTCACACTGGTGAATTGCTGAGATGTGATCAGAATGCCTTAGCACTGCAGCAGTGCTTTACATATATATGCCTTTGTTATACGTTCATAGGTACCCGCTAGACTATTGATTTGTGAGGATCTTATAAAGCCTAACCTTACATTCTCTGGCAGTTTTGAGCACTTATATGTTGCATACAAATATCCCAGAAGAGGAAAGAACAAGGATATGTTGGGACATTTATTTGTTGCACCAATCCCTGAGAGACATGGGTGCTAAATCAGGAATGAATTTGCAGTGTTCCATCCATTCATCCAAATTCTTTTTGAGTACACAAGTACTAGTATGACTCAGCCATAGTGCATGTGAGTGTAAATGACACAAGACCTTTCATCCTGGCCTACATGAACAGAGACATTATGGAGCTCTCAGAGTATATGCCCCAGGCTGGTATGAGCTTAGCATTGAGCCACATTCTACCTTCACCAATGATGATGCCACTATATGAACAGAAGATGACTGACTTTAATAATTGGCGTAGCTTCTGGTGCCATTCAAAGGCCGTACTATAATTTGTCAGCATGGCAGGAAATGGTCAATGTACCACATTGCTTTTTGAAGGGTGGTCTGCTCCTGTCCCTGCTAGACTTTCGAATACTGGCTAAAACCTTGTCCTCCCCCTTAGTGCTTTTTTAGGCAATGCCAAGCTGACAAACATTCCAACTTAGCAAAATCAACCTGAGGGAGTTTAATGGTGTTACTGCTCATTGCCAGGATCCTAAACAAGAAACTTGACTCCTACCAAACTCTCTTCACTTTGGAGAATGCAAACATCTGTGCTGTTACCAAGACATGGTTTAAAGCTGTGGAGATCACCTAGTCAGTGCAGGGATACAATGGCTTCTACACATTTAGACAGACCACCTACTGCACAGGCAAGGACCAGAGGTAGAAGAGTCTCAATCTACATCAAAAACAAACATTCCTTAAGGTTGGTCAGACAGGATGACATACTTGAGCTTCTCTATGTCCAACTTGCCATAGGCAGAGTCCCATAGCATATCCTTGCAAGCTATAGATCACGCTCTATGACTCCATTAAACTAATAGCAAATACTCAGACCTTCTGGAGGCATTTATTATTCAACCCAGTATCATATTGATGGGGGACTTTAACTACCCCTCTGTAAACTGGAAAACCATCAAACGATGGCATAAAATCCTAACCTTGATAAATTGAGATGCAAAAGTCTGGAGACTTTTAAATGCAACTTAGGCACTTGGGCCATTGACAAAGCCATTGAAACATTTCTTTAGAAATCAATGTTCCTTGATGGCTATAAGTCAGAACACTGTGGTCGAACTTATGAACTTATGAACTGGGAAGCCTACATGACTTCAAACTTGCAATCCCAGAGATTTAAGGACTCTGTAAAAAACAAATACCCTGTACCAGTTTGTCAAACTGCCCACTAGGGGGCTCAAACATACTAGATCTGGTACTCACAAATATGGGAGAATGATGCACTCACCCCAGTGTAGTGTCATGTCTGGCAAGATCAGACCATAAGTCTGTCTCTTTCAAAATAAAAAATCAATGCCATGACCCCAGCAAAACCTGTAATAGTTAGGAACTACTCTAAGGCAAATTTCCTGTTATTAAGTGATAACATGACAAAATTTCAAGTCCCTCCAAAAATAGCTGCCTATGAAGAATTATACACAGAAACACTATGCATAGATTGTACCCTGACAAGAGATGAATAGAGATAGCTGTGTCTACCAGAAACAATTTCAGAATAAACATTAAAAAAAACTTAACAGTGGAATCCAAATATAAATAGATTATAAAACATAAGGGAAAAAGTCATTGGGCAGGATTCACGAAGGCTTGCACGGAGTGTAAGAGACGTGTAACACTCCATGCAAGCCTAGCAATCCAGGAACAGCCCTAAACTCCATGTAAGAGACCAGCTAAAACGTCTCTTACACGGACTGGGCGTGGACATGCTAAATACCTCACTTGCAGCCGAAAGGTATGTAAATGAGGTATATTAGCGATCCACGAAGCAGAAACCAGCCCATGTAAGAGACGTTTTAGCTGCAGAAATGTACTCAGTTGACAACTGAGTACGTTTCTGCAAATTTCACAATGGAGCCATGTCAGCTCCAAATAAAGGGTGCATATGTGTCAGGCAGCATGCCAATGGCCAAATATGTGGCCATTGGCAAGGTAACCAGATGCAAAAATAATAAAAATATATATATTTTTTTTTCGGCAATCGCCAATGTTTAAACCCAACGCAGCCCCGCGCAAACGGGCTGCGCTGTATAAAACATAAAAATGAAGGTTATAAACCCACAAATGTGGGTTTTATGCAATGCATGGAATGACAATGCAGGGGCCAGCAGACCAAAAACAACATGGCCACCGTGTAGTGGTTGCTAAGGGGGAAGCTGAGTGTAAGAAATATAACTAAGCATTAGTAGGCAATCTCATGTAAATGAGTGTTAGGATACTGAATTCCATTGTCACATAGCAAATGAGCACATTCTGAGTAGTGCAAGAGATACATAAGGGGGAGGAATAGAGTAGGAGATAGGTGACATCACAGGGGGGAATGGTAGAAAGAAATGCAGTTCATTGGAGGTCAGTGTAACATGACAGATGACAGACACAGATCAGGGAAAGAGGAGTGCCACAAGATAAGTCTGGGAAAGTCAAGAAATGGAAGGTGTACACTGTTACTTACACTAAAGTTTCTTGCTGGACGTGCATGCGCACGTGTGCGCACCATGAAGCGCGAGTAGGGCAGTGTGCATGCGTGTAAGGCAGACTGAGCATGTGGGAGCATGTTGGTAGATGTTAACACTGTTTGCGCTGGTGTGCGCGGGTGTAGGGCAGACTGAGCATGTGGGAGCCTGTTGGCAGACTTGTAACACTGTTTGCGCTGGTGTGCGTGCGTGTAGGGCAGACTGAGCATGTGGGAGCCTGTTGGCAGACTTGTAAGACTGTTTGCGCTGGTGTGCCCGCGTTTTAACCCGAATAAGTAGATTCTGAACCGTGTAAGCATGTGTGCGCGCGTGTAAGCCACTGTGAGCGTGTTTCTGCTGGTATGCACGCTGCTCTCCCCCCTGAGGAAACAGAAAGGAAAAAGGAAGCAACAGAATTAGTAGGAAGCTAGCAGGGAATACTGCTGGAGCTAGCAGGTGAAAACAATTAGAAGCAGGCAATTAAAGACTAGTAATAAACGTAGAAAACCAGTGAGCCAAAGAAAAAGAGCTCCAGACAAAGAAAACCAGGTCCGATGATGAAATAAAACTTCTTCCTTACTTTATTACAGTCCACAAGTATACATTAAGCGCTTTTCGTCATACCATTTGGGATGACTTCTTCAGATAAAATACATATAGCAGCCTCCAGCTTAAATACTCCATTCAAAACCAATTATCTAATTAACAAAATGAGTTACTTTAAATTAAGTACAGGATGTTAGAAAAGAATCCGCCCCAGGAGTTAAATGGGCGATCCTAGACTGCAAACTGTGTAAAAGCATATATGTAAATCTTTCTTAAAGCGTTAAAAAGCTCATAGCTAACCTAAATCTCACTACAACCCAGACCCCAATAAAATTTATACATAAAAGCAAAAGAATCAAAGTGTGTATAGGAGGGTCCAAGCTTATGAGACCAGAACTGAAACTAAAATATTAGCTATAAAATATCCACCTAGTTAGATTACACCTTCCAGGATAATATTATGGGAGGGATAGAATATGCCTTTCCAGTAGGAAGAAAGGAGATAGTTCCTAGCCCAAAAAGATGGTATAAATGGCTAACTGTCAAGGGAGCCCAGTTCTATTTTAAAATTGCCTAAGTTCGTAGAATCCCATAGGTTGTTTAAACTAATGGTACACTCTTACAGTAGTCCCAATCTAATGAATTAAGTAGACCCTACAGGATGCCTGATATTAATTTAACTTAAAATTAGATGTTATCTATTCAGGCTTTTAAGTTTTAAGAGGCATGAAATGTTGCAGTGTTCATTTAATCCTGGTTCCAGGAAGGCATTTGTTCTAAACTGCCAGGATAATTCATGTTCTTCTAGTAATAGATTATATGGGCCTCTTCTACTATCTGGTTTCACTTGGTCCAGTCCCACAAATTTAAAACTGTGGTCAGGAAAGGTAGAGATATGTTTGGCCAAGGCATTGTCCATCTTCATATTAGAGATAGCATTGATATGCTCATATATTCTATCTCGCAACCTTCTTTCCGTCTTTCCTATGTAGAAGCATGTACAATTAGAGCATAAAGCTCCATACACTACCATTTTGGAGTTACAATTCAATTTATAATTGAGAGTATAGGTCAATCAATAATAAGACCTATACTCTCAATTATAAATTGAATTGTAACTCCAAAAAAAAAAACTCTACCTTTCCTGACCACAGTTTTAAATTTGTGGGACTGGACCAAGTGAAACCAGATAGTAGAAGAGGCCCATATAATCTATTACTAGAAGAACATGAATTATCCTGGCAGTTTAGAACAAATGCCTTCCTGGAACCAGGATTAAATGAACACTGCAACATTTCATGCCTCTTAAAACTTAAAAGCCTGAATAGATAACATCTAATTTTAAGTTCAATTAATATCAGGCGTCCTGTAGGGTCTACTTAATTCATTAGATTGGGACTACTGTAAGAGTGTACCATTAGTTTAAACAACCTATGGGATTCTACGAACTTAGGCAATTTTAAAATAGAACTGGGCTCCCTTGACAGTTAGCCATTTATACCATCTTTTTGGGCTAGGAACTATCTCCTTTCTTCCTACTGGAAAGGCATATTCTATCCCTCCCATAATATTATCCTGGAAGGTGTAATCTAACTAGGTGGATATTTTATAGCTAATATTTTAGTTTCAGTTCTGGTCTCATAAGCTTGGACCCTCCTATACACACTTTGATTCTTTTGCTTTTATGTATAAATTTTATTGGGGTCTGGGTTGTAGTGAGATTTAGGTTAGCTATGAGCTTTTTAACGCTTTAAGAAAGATTTACATATATGCTTTTACACAGTTTGCAGTCTAGGATCGCCCATTTAACTCCTGGGGCGGATTCTTTTCTAACATCCTGTACGTAATTTAATGTAACTCATTTTGTTAATTAGATAATTGGTTTTGAATGGAGTATTTAAGCTGGAAGCTGCTATATGTATTTTATCTGAAGAAGTCATCCCAAATGGTATGACGAAAAGCGCTTAATGTATACTTGTGGACTGTAATAAAGTAAGGAAGAAGTTTTATTTCATCATCGGACCTGGTTTTCTTTGTCTGGAGCTCTTTTTCTTTGGCTCAGAAGCAGGCAATTACACAGGCAGAATAGTAGCCCAGCCCAGCACGTAAAATTCTGCAAACAGCAGTGCAGGATGTTTCTCTCAAGAGACACTGCAAGACAGGAGTAAGCTAATAGAAGTGAAAACTGAAAAAGCTTCACTCAGAGCAGAAATGTTAGGGGCTGCCATAGCTGTCATAATGAGACATAGGTGACTTGCTGAGGGTGGTGACAATGCAGATGGTGCCAGACAACCCACAGTGAGGAGACAGAGAAGAGTGTACAGGCCCAGGGTCACCTACCACGGGTTACATGAGCTGGAGATAGTAGAGTGCTATAGAGTGGACAGACAGCTCCTGCAGCAAATAGTTGAGCTGTGCAGGCCATGCCTCACACACAGAACCAACAGAGGAACCCATCCCAGTGGAAACCAAGGTATGTGTTGGCCTAAGAATACTAGCAACAGGTACCTTCCAGAGACCAACTGGTGATATGATGGGGATATCACAGGCATCAGCCTCCAGGGTACTGCACCAGTTCCTGGATGCCATGTCAGCACATGTTGGTGATCATGTATATTTCCCCAATGCCCGTGAGGTATTGGCCAGCAATATGCATCTCTTCCAGCAAATAGCGGAATACCCTGAGGTAGTGGGTGCAATAGACTGCACGCACATATGCATCAAAGCACCAGCCAGTGAGCGGGGTAGGGCCTACATTAACCGCAAGGGCTTCCCCTCCATCAACTGCCAGGTTGTGTGTGATGCCCAGGGCATAATAATGAATGTGTGTGCTGGCTGCCCTGGGAGTTACCATGATTCCCACATCTGGCATTTGACGCAGCTGTACCAGACATTTGCCAATGGGGACATCCCACACGGACACCTAGTGGGGGATGCAGGTTATGCACTGGAGCCATGGCTGATGACACCCATCAGAAACGCACACACACCTGAACAGGAACGCCATAATGAGGCACATGCACAAACACGTAATGTAATAGAGCGTGTGTTTGGGCTGCTGAAGTCACAGTTCTGGTGTCTGGACACATCTGGTGGAGCCTTGCAGTACACACCAACTACATGTACCCAAATTGTCATGGTATGTGCTATGCTACATAATATGATCTTGTGAAAACAGCTGCAGCAGGACCAGCATAGGGCTGGGCCAAACAGCCCCCCACCATTGCCAAGGCCATCACAGGCAGAGCGTGACTCGTAGGAGGAACAACCTGAGCCTGCCCCAGTAGGCAGAAGGAGGCGTGCCCAGTATGCCCTGGCCTTGGCAAAGAGGCAACGCATAGCACATACACTGGCTCAGTAGGAACCCTGGGAATGATACCCCCTCTGACTCACTCAAATAATAACATGGATGCCTAAAATGACATGACCTGCTCACAAACATGTACAGGGAGTGTAATATGCGCATCCGACAGAGGCAGCTCTGCAGCACCACCTGAGGCATGAATGTCATGTGTTAAGTAATGTAACACCATGTACTATATGCACACCTGAGCACCCTGACTAACATCCATCCTCACCAAGCATGAAGCCACAAAATGACGATGGGATGATCAAGTGCAATAACTGGCTGAAGTAATGCAGTTAGTCAAAGGGGAGCCAATGTGTTTCAGGCTGGGAAGACATGTGGAGCATGACATGATGCACCACCTGCTAGGGGTGGCATGCACCTATCAGTCCATGCCCCATGGATACTGGCAAAGGCTGTCAGTACACACAGCATGCCCTGAATAGGTAAGTCTCAAAACACAAACCCACATTCATAGGTACCACAAGGGATAGGAACCTAGATGTAATGCTACCCAATGCCAGAAGTCTAAACAGCAAGATGTGTGCAGTGTAAATGCACACAGTATGGAGAATGTAGATATCAGTCCTGTAACAGAGAACTGGGTCAAGGCTCACATTAGCACCCTAACACTGCCAGGTTACACCTCATACTGTGCTGTACAGCCACAAAACATGGAACAAGCTACAAAAGGAGGGTGACTAGCAATAAATGTCAAGGATAACCACACCCCCATGTTGGTACCACAACAAGAAGCAGCATGGATTAGCCATGGTCAAATACCAATGGCTAAAACCGCCTCCCAGTATATAGCCTGCTGCAGACTACTGTCCTAATACCAGGAACTGCACCTGGCCTATGTTGGAATACATGAATATATCAAGCCCCCCAAAAACATTATATTGCTTGACTGAAAATACCCAGACATACACTGGGAGCATTATACTAGCACCAACACAGTCGGAGAAAAGTTCCCAGAATCCATAAACCAAAATGCCCAGGAACAATGTACCACTCCCACAAGAGGGGTAAGCATACTGGATGTGATAATCAGCAACATGTGTACCGGATGGCAATATGAGAGGTGTATCCTTCACTGGTAAGACCAGACCATAGAGTAATCACACTGGATATACACATCCCGACCCCAGTCCCTGGCCAGAATACCACAGTGAAAAACATGTGTAAAGCATAGGTTGCACCTCTCCAAACCGATGTGGAATCCACGAAAGGCCCCGTGCAAGTGCAGAATATGGGACACACCGCAGAACATGTTATACAGGCATTCCATGAACACAGCCAGGAATGCTTGGAGTATGCAGATACAAATAACAACAAGACACAATGCCATACACGCAGGCATCTGGCATGCTGGACTCCAGCCATTACCAAACCATGCAAGAGAATGAGGAAGCTACCACATGATAGAGCAAACATAAAAAGGGAAGTAATCACTGATCAGTAGTATGGCAATAACATATGTCCACACATACAATCCACTAAGGCCAGCCACAACAAGTAGAATCTGTGAATCCAGAGGCAATGTGACACCTGTCCCAAGTACATAGACAACCACAACTCCCCCCAATAAATACAAATATATGTGATAGATGCAACCATGTATCCAAACCGGAGGCTGAGCTCCCCCAACTCAGTACTGTCAAAACTAGTCAGGAGGAGAAGGTAATCACATACACCACAAACCCAGTCCCACATAGACCTACCACAACTGTAAACCAGACACATAAACACAGAAAAACATTCCCGGTGGCCCTAATTACAAACCCACCACACCAACAGAAGTCTCCAAAGCAGATCACAAGCAACCACAACCTCCAAACATAGCACATGCAACACATAGTACACAAAGCTGGTGTGCCAAACAGTCACAGACCAGAAGGAGAAATAACATGTCTGATACAGTTGTAATAGGTGTCTGTATAGGCAGACACACTGCTGTCCCACTCACCAGACTGAACAAGGGAAAGGGTACAGTAAGCTGCCTGTAGGCTGCCACAATATGCCACATAACACAAGTACGCAGGTCACCCCAAAGCAAACAGAAATATGATACACTCAATGTCCATGCTGGTGTGAATGACCTGAGATGTACCTCCCTGGTCTACATGAAAAGAGACATGGAAGAACTCTCTGAGTATGTACCCCAGGCCGGTATGACACTGGCCGTGTGCAGCATCCAACCCTCACCAAGAATGATGCCACAGTACAAACACAGAATGATCATGTTTAACAGGTGGCACAGTTACAGCTGTCAGTCCAAGAGGGTCTAATGTCTGTCTGCTTGAGATGTCAAGCATGACAAGCCATGCTGCTGTTCCAGGGATGGCTTGCACCTGTTACCCCTGTGCATCTGGATACTGGATAAGGCCTTTGCCACCTCCATAGAGCCATATGTAGGCAAGGCCAAAAAGACTACCCACAACCCTAGAAAACATAAGTGGTAAGAAACATAAGGGTAATGCTGACCAATGCCAGATGTGTAAACTGCAATATGCATGCCCCTGAGGCACTTCCCAGTATGGAGAACATCGATGTCTGTGCAGTGACAGAAGTCTGCTGCAAGCCTAGTGATAGCACACCAGCACTACCAGGTTATACCACATATCATGCGTTATGGCCCCAACACCTGGACCAAAACATCAAAGGAGGGGAGTATCCATATGCAGCACAGACACCCATACGGCCAGGTAACTGACAATGCACAAAGCAGCGGAGACCACCCATGTGCACCTAAGTGTAGTCAAAACTGCTGTACAGTCTGTAGCATGTGACAGACCACACTCTCACACACAAGAACTCCACCCAGACATCCTGAAGACACTGGACAGTATGAATGTCCCACCAAATACCAGACAAGGTACACACAAATTACCACATAGGTGGCAAACCATTATGTATGCAAGGAGTAATCAGGGACCTAGGGACACAAGTCGACAGTAATCTGTCATGTGACACTCACAATGCCAATGTGGCTAGGAAGATTGTCGATATTGGACACCGTATCATGAAAGGATTCACATCTACATCAACAGAGGTCACTGTGCCGCTGTACTGTTCCCTTATCAGACCCATAATCTAGTACAATGACTCATATGGGATGTACCGTGTGACACCTGCAGCGGTTCGGAAGACCTCATAGTTACCCCACCAAGAGGATAAAAGGTGTGAAATATATGTCATATGCTGCCTGGCTGTAGACACCCCAGCTGAATGCAGTCACAGACTGCCTACACAGAGGCATTATATGTCTGTTGTACAAGGCCATGTCCAACACAGGAGTAATGGACATGCTCCACCACAGGAAATCAAAGCCATTGGAGCTGTGAGAGTGACAGATGTCAGCCTCAACACATAATGAAATAGGATGTGCTGGAGGGACAGATACATAACCCAGAGGCTCCCCACACCCAGAAACAGGATCCCAATCCACGTTAGGCAGAGCCCCTCACTGACACCCCTCAACAGGAATATTGCCAAGTGGATGGATGATCGTACATGTACACTGGGGGTCTTCACTGTGTCACGACCAGACAGAGGCACAGTAAAGAATTTCATAAATGGCCATAATAGTCACATAGAAAGGGGCAGTGAAAGACACACACACTCTGGCTAGGCTTACTAATGCCCTAGGGTGGATAGCCTAGTATGAACCCATGAACCTATGAAGATACAAATTGTACAGGACACTAAGGATAATCACAAGGCTTACTTAACTGATGGTAGGAACCATGTTGTGCATCCACAGCTATGCTCCGAATCACACAGATATTACAAACAACATACCAAACACACACACATATTGCTAACATACAACCTGATAGGTGCAGTGCAACCCCCCCCCCCCAGAATGCAAAATATCTATCCCAGCAGACTGCTGGTCCCCTGACATTGCAGATGCTGAGGTAACAGCCATCATCTGCAAAGTAAAACACACAGCAGCAAAGGTATGTGATGGTGTCCTGGGCTGAGGCCAACATGGACTCCAAGAATAATGGAATGCCAAATCACACTACTGCCCAATGTCAGCCTTACCACAGGATATGTACCCAAAGAGCAGTGTACAACAACAGTGGTCCTTCACAACAAAGGTGTTGCCTGAATGGATACTGCAAACTACCACCCCAGGATCCTGACAAGCTTGGTCTGCACAGCTATGGAAAGGATCAGTATGTACCACAGAAATAAAGCTATTGTGGACCTACTGATACTGGACCCTACACAGTGTGGCTGTCGTAACTGCAGACCCTTCCCCTAAACATGTTTGACCCATTTGAAGCAGTCATTAAGGTCATTGATGAGGGCAATGTGGTCCACACAGCGTAGCTAGACCGTGCATATGCTTCTAGACAATACCCTACGAGTTCAGTATGGATATGTTCACCAGCTTAAATATATACCCCTATGTCAGTAGAGGGGTTGCAAACCAGACCAAGGACAGAACTGACATGGTCAGACATGCTGCATCCATGTCAGACTACAAAGCAGATATGAGTGGCATCCCACAAGGCCTGGTCCTGGGCCCCCCCCCGTTCTGTATATATATATGTCCCATAGGTATAGGCCAACATGGAAGGACCGCGACTGAACATGTATGCAGAGGAGTACAAACAGCCCACCATATCCAACCCCCAGCTGACACAAGCAACCCACAAAAGGGCCACCTACAAACAGACAACTGGAGCCATAGCCATGTCAGTAAGCTAATTGCAGAACTGTGTATAGACAACCACCGTGGATATACAGTAAGTGCCCACAAATTACCACACAGGTGTTAACCCATTATGTACCTAACATGTAATGAGAGACCTGGGGACAAAAGGTGATAGATATCCTGCACTGGACAAACATGTGGCTGTAGTGTTTGCAGAAACATACTATATACCCACCCAATCATGAAGGTTGTCAGATGTAGATAAGGGGAGGTCACTGTGGCTCTGCAGTCATCCTTCATCAGCGTCACAGTTGACTACAATAGCCCCTGTGGGATATACCTCAGCAGACACCTCCATCAACTGTAAACTCCACAACAGTACCCCACCAGGAGTACCAAAGAGCATGAACAGATGCCATGTGTTGCCTGAGTAAACAAACTGCAGCCCCACACACTGCCATACTGCCCAGCTACAGGCTGGATGTATGAAGCCATGTCCAACCTGGAATCAATGAACATGCTGCACCTTGTACAATCTGAATGGCAGTGAGCTATGCACATGAGAGACCTGAACCCCAGCACTGACATACATAGGTCAAGCTGTACAGAATGATCCACAACACAGAAGGCACCCCCACTCTTCAGTAAACTCCCGGTACAGGTCAGCCAGAGAGTCACCTATCGACACCCCTCAAGAGGAATCCTGATGAGTGGATGGGAGATGGTAGGCTAACCCTGGGTATCACTGATATGTCAGAGGTAGACGGAGGCACAGTATACTAACCATGACATATGTCATGGCAAACTCCAGTTACAATGTGTGTCGAAGGACAAACACACCCTGTGACTAGCATCAGAAATTGCCTAGGGAACATTGCTAGTGTTTGCCAATGTCCACCCATGTTGTGGAATACACTACCAATGTTGGACGAGCCTAGTGTAGGTAGTCCATATCTGAACATAATGCAACATGGTCATATGTACACAACTGGCCCCTACACAGTCTGTTGTGCTCACTATGAAGATGTCAAGCAGTGATAGGACTAAAGCCCAGGATACTGTCCACCACAGTGAAAGTACTGAACCAGTACACTATACGGTACTACAGTGTTAGGTCATTATGAAAGTATGTTGACAACTGTCTGCAAAGTATCCCATGCAATCCCTGCAGGCACAGTATAATCCCTGTTTTGGCAGACACGAAGCAGTTGGCCAGTTAGTACACAACATGACACCCAACACACAACCATAAACGTGAGATATTGTTGAAGTTCACACACACCCAAATATGTGGTGGACTTCAGAGTGCAACATATGGAAAGCTCACACTGGGCATGCTTGCACACTTTGATAAATGAGGCATATGTCAGGCAACATGCCATGGAAAGGCTGAACTGGGCATGCTCACACACTTAGGCCATATCTCCGTTTAGCAGTTGGCCACACATATCTGGTATTTGTACGTGTCATTCCAGGAACCAACCACAACACAGCAATCTGCCCAGTGCACACAGTAAATGACTACAGAGACATAAGTGATATAGTGGATCGCCGTCATATGCAAACATCTTCCACAGATACACAAGTTGGTCATAGGAACAGGGAATGCTATGGCAATAAAGACCTGCAAACAGTAGAACAGCACAACAAATATTGTGCATCTGACAATTGAACATATGGGTATAGAGTTCAAAACTAGGCTTGTTGCCCTAGGGAATGACAGCTCAGCCAGAGTGTGCTTGGCATCTGCATCCCCAGTACAGTAGGCTACTGTGCCACTGTAAAGTAGGTCACATAAGGCAATGTGTGAGGCTAGTGAGCTGTGCCTCTGTCAAGCAGGGGCACAGTGGAGATCCCAGGTTTGAATGTGCTAAGCCACAGCCATGTTGTCGGTGTGTGCTGGAAGAGGGTTGCTGAGGATCTCTAACAGTAAGTGGCCGTCAATAACAGACTGAGGGGAGCCCTACCTGCATTCTCTAGACAATTCCACTGTCAACACTGTGTTGTGATGATTATGTGTGAATGAAGTGCCATGCCGGAACTGTTCACAGATGACCTCCCTCTGTGGGCTACAGCTCTGCAATGTATTAGCTCACTCTGTCTGTTGTACAGCTCATATATGGCTGGTGTACACCTGACAGGTGTCTTGTTGTGGAGCAGTCATGGGTATATGTGGGATAGCATGATCAATGCAAACCGTACACATGCTCATAGAATGCAATTGTCAAGGATTATGCTGAGTGGCCAGTATAGTCCCCCAGCATGGGTCCTTTGAAGTTGTCCACCCCAGTCTTCACAAGTGTAGAGTCTGCTTGTGCTAAATACAGTTTGTGTGCAGTGACAACCTTGCCTGGGGGTGGAGATGGGATACGGATGTCCAGGGAAAGGTGGGTATGGTCAGATATCAACAATGGTGGTCTACCTCTGGTGTGGAACAGTGAGTACCCATGTTGCAGATGGACGGGTGCAATATGTATTCCCCCATGTGGCTGTAGTGTGTGGTTCTGCCATAGCACATGGACCCACAAATTGTAGTGGCTGTAGGGTAAAGTGGTAGAGGCCTGAGTAGTTCTCACACACAATATGCCTGTACCTGATGTTAACAACTGGAATGGTGTATGTGAACACATGCATATCCCGGCACTGTTCCCAGGGAAGCTAAGTGTGTGTCCTGGATGTGGGTGTGGTGTTCTGGACTGGTTGCGTTGTGTGTTACAGGTCCTGTGGTCATGAAGCATGGTATAGAACATAACCTGCCAGTGCGATGTGCATACCTGACCCTGACGTAGGTGGCTGCAAATGCATATATATGCTATCCCCCACCTGACAGGTAGTACTAGATGTACATACCTCTGTAGAAATAAAGATGTCAGCACCCTATAAATACTGCAGGTGCAGACCAGATTCCCAGTAGTTCGGTTAGCATGCTCTGCTAATGTGTCTCCCTCCAGTGTCATAATATAGGTATGTAGGGGGTTTGAATCCTGCAACTGCTCAGTGTGTGTGGAGGGGGGTTAGTGTGTGTGCAAGTCTGTGGAAGGGAGATGCCCCTTTTGGCAACTGTGAAAGCACTCTACAGGATGCACATTCCCCTATCTCAGCACGGATGATGTCAGCACCCTATAAGTACAGCAGGAGAAGGGAAACCTCCCAGTAATTCGAATAGCGCGCTCTGCTAATGCATCTGTCGCAAGTGTCATAACATAGTTAGGTAGAGGTTTGAATCCTGCAACTGCCCAGTGTGTGTGGAGGGGGGTTAGTGTGTGTGCAAGTTTGTGTGTGAGAGAGATGTCCCTTTTGGCAACTGTGAAAGCACTCTACAGGATGCACATTCCCCTATCTCAGCACGGATGATGTCAGCACCCTATAAGTACAGCAGGAGAAGGGAAACCTCCCAGTAATTCAAATAGCGCGCTCTCCTAATGTGTCTGTCATGAGTGTCATAACATAGTTAGGTAGGGGTTTGAATCCTGCAACTGCCCAGTGTGTGTGGAGGGGGGTTAGTGTGTGTGCAAGTCTGTGTGAGGGAGATGTTCCTTTTGGCAACTGTGAAAGCACTCTACAGGATGCACATTCCCCTATCTCAGCACGGATGATGTCAGCACCCTATAAGTAAAGCAGGAGAATGGAAACCTCCTAGTAATTCAAATAGTGTGCTCTGCTAATGCGTCTGTCACGAGTGTCATAACATAGTTAGGTAGGGGTTTGAATCCTGCAACTGCCCAGTGTGTGTGGAGGGGGGTTAGTGTGTGTGCAAGTCTGTGTGAGGGAGATGTCCCTTTTGGCAACTGTGAAAGCACTCTACAGGATGCACATTCCCCTATCACAGCACGGATGATGTCAGCACCCTATAGGTACAGCAGGAGAAGGGAAACCTCCCAGTAATTCGAATAGCGCACTCTGCTAATGCGTCTCTCTCGAGTGTCATAATATAGTTAGGTAGGAGTTTGAAACCTGCCAATGGCATGTGTGTGTGTGTTTGGATGTGGGGACTTTGTGTGTGTGCAATTCTATATGAAAAACATCTGCTTTTTTGCAATCAGGAGATCACACTACATGATGCACATTACCCCTTCCAAACAGTGATGATGTCAGCACCCTATACATACAGCTGGAGAAGGGACATCTACCAGTAATCCGAATAGCGCAACCTGCTACAGCATCACTCTCAAGTGTCATAATATAGTTAGGTAGGGGTTTGAAATCTGCAAGTGGCAAGTGTGTGTGTGTTTGGATGTGGGGAGTTTGTGTGTGTGCAATTCTGTATGAAAAACATGTTAGTTTTGGCAATCAGGAGATCACACTACCTGATGCACATTACCCTTTCAAAACACTGATGATGTCAGCACCCTATAAGTACAGCCAGAGAAGAGGAACCATCTAGTAATCTGAATAGTGCATTTCGCTAATGCGTCTCTCTCACGTGTCGTGACTTAATTAGGTAGGGGTATGAATCCTGAAAGTGTGCGTGTGGGGGTAGTAAGGTGTGTGTAAATGCAAGTGTGAGAGAACAGATCCTTTTGGCAAATACTACAATACACCAGATGCTGCATATTCCCCCAATAAACACAGGGGATGTCACCACACTATCAGCACAGCCAAACAGGGCTAGTTGGCCAGTAATGCCAATAGTGCGCTCTGCTACTGGGTCTATTACCATTGTCAGAGTACAGATAGGTATGTTTTGGTAACCCACAACTGCCACGTGTGGTTGTGTCACACATTATGACCTTGTGTGGGTCTTTATGCATAACAATGCATGCCATTGCCTAAACCAGCAATGGCATTGCACACATGATGTATGTGTGTGACACATACACATAAATACCTGTGAACTGCAGTAGTTACCATGTCTGACACATGCCTCGAGTGGATAAATGGTATTTGCAATGCATAACAATATGACTGTGTCTTATTGTGCAGGGGACGTACGCGGTATGTGTCTATACAGTGTGGGTGTATATGGTAAAATACCTACAGCAGGGGATACACATCTGGTCTGGGCCATATAGTCTACATGTAGTCGATGTACAGGTGCTGCATGTTCCCACCTGTTGTGGGAGTGATAACATGTCATTCCACTGCAATTCAGTGACCACATGCTGGGAACCCTTCAACTAGTGTGTTGTAGCTACAGTAATGCTCGCGCACAATGTTTGGCTGGATGCAGTCCAGCCATATAAAGACAGTTCTTGAGACTGTCATATTGCCAGTGTTGTTATGGAGGATAGGTGGTTTTCCTGTGTATGGGAGGGTTGTGTGTGCCAGGCTATGAACCAGACGGCAGTCCGACACACTGTTAGCTGCACATGAATAGGCCCTGATGCTTTGTGCTGTGCCAACAACCTGGAGGTGTGTGTATCTGTGGTGCCTTGGGATACCACCCCTGTCCATGTGTGTTACATGTGAGGGACGACAGGCATGGTATGAGGCATAACCTGGCAGTGATGGGTTGCACCTGTGAGCCATGAATCAGGACTCTGGTACTGCACAGACATTGCAGTTCACCGTGCTGAGGACAGTGTCCAGTGCATGCATCTTGTGGTGTACACTGCTGGTGTTGTGTAGCAGCACTGTTAGTGTCCTAACCTGTGTGATACCCGTGGAGGTGGCTATGTAATCCGTGTCCTGCAGCATAAGGCAGTATGTGTGTATCAAGGAGCTTTGCCAATATACATTGGGCCATGGGTGTCACGTGCAAGCTGCCCCTTGCACATCATTGTGGCTTCCCTAGCATGTAAGCACACGTTGACAGCCAGCAGATACCCTATGAATGACATTGGAGACTGAGCAGAATGTAGACATACAACACCCTTCCTAAATATAGTGGTAGCATACCTGGTGAGGGTATGATGGCAACCAAGATCAGGCTCATACTGGCCCATGCCACATGCTGAGAGATCCCTTCTATGTTCCCTATCATGTAGTCCAGGGAGGTATGTCTCAGGTCATCCATAGTGGCATGGTCAATGACTGAGTCATATGTGTCCATGCCTCTGACTGACCTGTATGCATGTGTTTTGTGGTGGACCATAGTGCCCCTGAGGCATATCACTGTGACCTTCACCATGTACAGCCTGTTGAGCCAGACCCCACTGCAGCAGCCAAGACAGGTACCTGACACATCTGTAGCAGGTGTATTGTGTAGCCCTACAGGCTGTGAGTGTGTGGCACATGGGATGTGTGTGCCATGTGTGGCATGTACTCTGTTCCGACGTAACATATGCCTGTGTGCCAGCTGAAGAGGTGTGTGATGCTCAGGCAGGATGCTATTTTGAGTCCCCACGTATGCCCCAGTGTGTTCAGCTTACTGTCAGTGCATGTCTATGTCTGACTGGTATTGTAGTCAATGTAGTATGACATGCCACCTGACAGGGTATGGCATTACTGGGTTCAGAGTGCTCAGTCCCCAGATTGGCTATTTGGTGGCATCCCACACATGTGTTGTACGTTCCTGGCCAAGGGTGATGGTTGACTGCATACATGTGGCAGCTGTGACATTGCCACATGACTCACATAAACCACAACTGGACCATAGAGGTGATTTACAGGTTACCTTTGCACATGCTACCCTAGTAGTGTGATTGCCACGGTGAGTACCAACACATAGGGCCAATGGGGAACAACATACTGAAGGTGTGTATGTGTGGGTGTACTGCTACTGTTTCATAGCACTGGCATATATGACTGCACACGTGGGTAAATGCCAGGTAAGACATGTGCAATGTGTCACAGGCAACGTACATGCGAACAGGACGGACAGTGACGTTCTGTCATGTGTAAACTTGACATACGTATGCGCTATGCAGATGTCACTAGGAGTCCACAGAAGCACTGTAACTCTGCATTGCAGGTGGAAGCAGTGTTCCAGGAACCCCAAGCGAACATGCATGCAAACAAAGCTACAGTAAGCAGGGCTGGAAGTAGTCCATTGTACAACAAAGAAGGGGTAACACTAACAGTAGGTAACAGTGCAAATATGTAGGCACTATCAACATGTACCCAGGAATGCACAGCGCAGATGCCCATGGTAGAACTGATATTATGTCATAGTTAATTGTGATTTGGATTACATTGGTACTGCACACATATCAACATGCGCAAACATCCACATTGCATAGTCATTGTGGGCAACTTGACACCATTACTGTACATGTCCATCATTGCATATCACTACTTGCATTAGCTTCCCCCCTGTGCTACCCATGTATGTGGCTATCTGTTGACATCCTTACCACCGGCATGCAATAATGTGCAGCTGTTACACTTTGGTATGTACTATGGGTGCAGTATCAGGACAGTCATACAGTTACTGCATCAGGCATGCTGGGATATACACACAGTCATATCAGCACACTGTACTGTTACCAACATGATACTACTAATACACTTCTATGTAGTCACCCTGTGCATCAGCAACGTGTTTACCTGTTCCCGCAATGATGTTGGAGATTGCAGGAGGTGGTACAGTGCCATTATATGCACAGGGTGTGAATTAAGTATGCCTGAGTCTGCCACTGATACCACCAATTGACATGTGTGTGTATGTGTGTTGGTGAGGGACAGCAGTACAGGGTGGGGTACTGTTGGTGCAGTGTGTGCATGTATGTGGTAGCCCTAGGTGTTAACATTTCGCATGTGTGTATGCACGCACACAGTTCCACCTCATGGCTGATATATACAGGAGTTTGTGGACAGCCACAGACTGCACCTGGCAGGTCATACAGATCAGTGTCTGTGGGCACGGACACGGTACCTGTGCCTGGCAGGGGTGCTACGGACCGTATCCAGTACTAAGCCAGAATGGGCACTGTCATCAGAAGCGGGAGTGTGTTGACTGGACACAGGTCCCTGTTGGGACTATCCAGAGCCACGTGCATGTGGTCTCCTGGGGCGTTCCGATGACAGCACAGACCCAGCATTGCTGGGGCTGCTACTGGCACTATGGGGGCATGTGCGGGCCTGTTGTCGTCCGTGCCAACTGCCAGTTGCTGCTGTTGCTGGCATACGGCCACGTCGATGCCACAACCGCCCACCATTGCCCTGGCTCATGGACATTTGGTTGTGGAACTGCTGTAATATGTCCCCACAATGTCTGTCTATGACATTGGTGAAATTACGGATAGCATCCGCGATGTCACGCATACTGTCAGTCATGGCTGTGCGACATGTTCTCAGCTCCCTCAGACCCTGTCTGGTGTACCTTTCCATACGCAACTGTGCCTGCATGACAGCCCGAAACATAGCTGAGGTTGACAGACCTCTTTTGGCACGTCTGCCAGAGGCAGTACACCCACGGATGCTCCCACGAGAACCCATGGGCAACTGTCTGTGTGGTACCATCGCAGGACCCTGCCCATGGCTGCTGTGTGAGGAAGCATGTGCCACAGATACCACATTACCCTGGTCAATGCCCACTGTATCCTGTCCATCACCTAGGGACAATGGTGACAAAGGATGTACTGGCAGGATGACTGTGCACAATGATGGGGTTGACAGCAGTGTACTGTCAATTGGCTGACCAATGGCGGACCCTGACACACCTTCCTGTACCATTACACAGATATCATCATTACCTGTACCTGTGGCACCAGATTCAGGTTCCCTGCTGCAGGATAGCAGAGCAGCACCAGACCCTGTGGGAGGAAGACAGGAAACACAGTTTACAGTGCCCACACAATGTTACCAGTGATGCACACATGCACACATGCACACATGCACACATGGACACAGACACACATGCACACATGCACACGTGGACACATGCACACATGCACACATGCACACATGCACACATGCACACATGGACACATGCACACATGCACACATGCACACATGCACACAGGCACACATGCACACATGCACATGTGGACACGTGTACACATGCACACATGCACACGTGGACACATGCACACATGCACACATGGACACAGGCACACATGCACACATGCACACATGCACACGTGGACACAGGCACACATGCACACATGCACATGTGGACACAGGCACACATGCACACCCCACAGTATACACACAGAGCACTACTGAGTTACACTAGTATTACTAGCACTATCAGGACTATTATAGGTATTGTTAAACACACTCACCAGCATGGATGGTCTGCCTTGCTGTAACCCCGGAGGGACCTGCAGAAATGGAGATTAATGTCAGTGGGCACAACTGTGCCATTGATACTGCATATGATACAGTGCAGTAGTACACCAGTTGCCTTTCACACGTCAGCTGCTGATATTGCCAATATCACACATGCACAATTACATACTATGTTGACAGCTACATACCACGGACACACCTTACACATGCATAAACTAACTGTGTACAGAACAGTCAAGTGTACATATGGCATATTACCTGCATGCTCCATGTCATGCTGCTGTGTGGATCCAGCCTCCATCATGATGCAGGTGTATTGCTGTTGCTGTTCCGGGGCTGGAGCCACAACACTTAGGAGTAGCCCCTCCAGTCTAGTGAGGGGGGATGTGTGGCCACCCCACCTCCTGTGGCAACCTGTTGCCTGTGGATATCCGACGCATGCTGACAGACATTTCTCATTAAATCACTGCAGTGATGTTGTACCTGCTCATATGTCCTATTATGCGTGCCAATGTTATTTACCCTACGGACAAGGTCTTGCCACAGTGCAGCCCTCCCCTGCTGATTCTGGCTGGTGCAGGAAAACAGTATGTCATACTCCCGCACCAGGCTCTGGTGTATCTTCTCATCTTCCGCTGCAGAGTAGGCGGGATTACACTGACGCGCCATCTCCCTGGAAGAGAACACAAACAGGATATCAGCAGACTATGTCAGCAATATATGGCACACATACTATACATGATACTCAAGTGTAGTGATATACTACTACTCCCAATATGTTGCATGTGTGTGTCTCGTGGTGGATACACAAGTACATGGCCAGATATCAGTGCTCAGCCAACACCTGTGCAACAATACCTGCCACATTCCATACAACATAGTAGCATGCCCCATCGGTCAGCACACTGCGACAGGTCCAATGCACAACCTCACTCTGGGGGTTCATACCAAGGTACTGTATGTGGAATGCCATCCACTAGTGTGATGTGGACACAAGTTACTCAGCCTGGATATACATATCCCACCACCACCAGCACAGTAGACTACTTTGATATGTATGTGATTAGACAGTTATTCACTTGTTAGGACTGAGATGGTATCCATGCAGCCCACTGGGCCAGTGAAAGCCACAACCCACACTGCTGACCCCTTTGCGAATGCTTACCATGGACATCCCACAGATTGCATGGAACTTGCGCACACATTTCTAACCCAGACCCTATGCACAAAGGTTAGGCATCCTGTCCGGTGGACCCCAGCCAGAGGCAGATTGTATAACAATAGCAGGAGGCTACTGCAGGACAGAGCAGATTCGCATTAAGGGAAGGCATCTGTGGTCAGCACTGGTAATACGCTACGGTCTCTCATAACAACGGCCACGGCCTACTCTGGGAGGGAAATGGCCACAAACACTATAGATAACCACAAGGCCTTCTTCAGTTATGTTACACATATGGACCAAGTGCCTCAGATATGCTCTGAGTTAATACACACCTACTTAACATTCACCGAACACACAGATATTGGCAACATTCTTGCAGACAGGTTCGGTGCATGTATCCCCCCTCCTTCTCCCCCACAAGTTGAAATACTTATCACAGCTGAATGTAACCTCTCTATCATCTCACATGTCCAGGTGAGGGCCACCCTCTGCAAAGCAGAACACACAGCATCACTGTGACCTGATGGTATCCCTGGATGTGTGCTACGTGCACTCCAAGAGGGCATACAACTGCATATAAGACTGATATTTAACCTTGGCCGTACTACAGGATATGTATCTGGACACAGGCATACAGCAACAGTGGTCCCACACCACTAAGGAGGCACCTCTATTGACCCTGGGAACTACCACATCAAAAGCATAACCAGCCTGGTCTGCTAAGCTATGGAATTATTCAGTATGGGATGCATATACAGCAATATTGGGTACCTGCAGACACTTGTTCCCGGCCAGTTTGCCTTTGTGATGGGCTGATCCTGCCTTTTGAACCTGGCTGACCTTTCAAAACAGTCACTACAGCCATTGATGAGGGCAACGCACAGACAACTGCTGCCAGGATCATGGCCTAACACTGACTGACATGTAATGTATAGTCATCCCCTTTTGGTGGATCTAGGTACACACAACATATCACATGGACATACCTATAGATACAGACCTATGACACATTTGGAGGGTTCACAGTATGCAGACTATTAACCTGCTACTTTACATTACCTGTGTTTGTCGCAGCTGGTTGCGTTATCACTACTTCTGCTTCCTGCTGCTGCTGGCACGGCTTGCTACTGTCACTGCTGACAGCTTAGACTCAGTGTGTAGTGTGTGTATTTTTTTTTTCTCTCACTTTCTGTCTCTGTCTCTGTCTGTCTCTCTCCCTCTGTCTGCTTCCAGACAGTGCAATGAACGTATTGCATGTGTGGAGTGTTAGTACAGGATGCTTTTGTAGGTATCTGCATAGGTCCATGTGATGGCCTCTGCACCAATTGTAAGCCAGCATTTGCTAATTGCATGCAGTCAGTTGTGTACTGATTGCAGTTCTCACTGTGATTTCAGGATAGTGCTATAAAAGGGTATGTGAGATAGGCGTTGTCCTTTCAGATTGTAAGGGCGAGGACCATGCTGGTATGCTGTGGACACTGTTCTGTGAGTGTAAAGGTTAGTATCTCTCTCATGATTCCGGCTGTGTTGTAGATTCACATTTCTCCACTCCTCTCTCCTGTTCCCTGTAGTAAGTGTGTATGCACAATGACACCTACAACTATATATATATATATATATATATATATATATATATATATATATATATGTATATGTAAATATACATACATTTATATATGTACATTAACTGACATTATTACCTACTAGCTACCAAATAGCATGGCTGTTTCTGTTCACACACTACTATTATGGAAATCCACTAGTTTTGACAGTAATTCTAAATGACATGCTTTGTGTACTACACATCCTATATTCCCTTTACATTCATTCCTACTATTACATGATATATTTATTTTAGCACAATGTTCCTGTATAAGAGTCATGGCTTAGTGGTAGGTTATGCAGACTATTGTTTCCAAGGTCCTGGGTTTGGGACTGACAGTGGGATTTTATTTTGCTTTTGAACTGACTACAGGACCTGTCAATCAGAGTGACTAAGGCACTTTTAAGCAGTTGTAACTGGGTTAGCGCTGGTTTGCACGGAGCTCACGCATGCGCACTGGTGTTTAGCTCCACGCACACACGGGCACACCCGCTTACAACCGCTTAACAGTGCTTACTCTGGTGCACACCCGCGCTATTTTCTTTGAAAGAAATGAAAATGGGTGGACAGGAAAGTGGTGAAAAAGGGGTCACAAAGAGGGTAAGACAGAGGGAAACAAGCTTGGGATTTGCAGGAGGGATGTAGGTAAGGCCCATAGCTGCCCATTTCTTCATCAGCAACAGCTGTGCATATGTATCTAATTTTGTGTGACATTTGAAACCTTCCACCCCTGAGAGAGGTGTCAGGACAACAATAATACTTGTTGTACAGCCAATTGTAATTGACAGTTTCCATGTCCAGCAGACATGTGTGCGGAATGGGCAGCTATGTATGGGGCGTAATTTTTTTGTGGGTACAGAGTGCCCTTTTTTTTTTTTTCAGGTGAGAGTGGTATGTCAGGTGAAGGAAGTCGTTATAGCTGGGGAGGTAGGTTGGGTAGGTCAACAGACAAGACAAACAAGTCGCATACAGGGGCGGTGTATGACACGTGTGGGGGGGGGTTACACAATTGACGGGGACGGAGGTTTGGATATCCAGAGCCCATGAGCCCACAGATGGCAACAGTGGAACTGATATCCCCATCCATGGGCAGTTGCCACTGTTCCTTCACTGCCCAGGACGGGGCTGTGCTGGGGGCTGTGTAGGCCGGGCAACTGGCATGCCTGTAAGTTGTGCCACCTGTGCCTCAAGCTGGCGTAGGGGCCCAAGAACAGAGTCCTGGATCTCCCTACGCACCACAGTCCGGAAGCTACGGAGGGTGAGTGGTGGTTCTCCTCCAGCCACACTTGCAGAGGGGGGACGAGCCCCATCCCCTGCAGCGCTTCCACCTGCAGGTGGCACAAGGCCACCAGAGGCGGGTCCAGACTGGGCACTAGTGCCAGGTGCACTCGCCAGCTGAGGTGGGAGAGCTGGGTCCGCTGGAACCCGCCTTCCCTGTCGTCCTATGTTTTGCATTATGTCATGACAGTTTGGGTTAGTGACATATAATACCATTCACAATTAGTTGTAACAGCATGCATTAGTATTCCCATTAACCAAACACCCAGATATTCACACCATTGAACAGCGAGCATAACACATGCATAATTTGAACAGCAATACACAGTCCAACAACATGCAGGGTTGATTGATGGCAACAGGCCATCAGGTTTGGATGTATGAACAGGGCAGATGCATCAACGGACATGCAAATATTTATGACCCAACAGGACAAATGTCCAGGGTGTTAATTGTGATTGCACATACCATTTTCACGTGGAATGGGTTATATGTGGTTATAGGGTGGGGTGAAGAAAATAATATTAACACCTTCGAATACCAATACATATGCTGTACATTTCTAATAGCTGCACATATATACACACTACTGTTCTAACTACAGTTTCCTATATGATAACTACTTCAACTTGGTGATAGGACTGTTACTGCTACATCAATATACATTTTATTGTTCTTCATACACATTCATATCTAGCTTTGTTCAGCTACATCATCCTGCTACATTTGCTTTATATAGCTATAGACAACTGTGGATGTTTGGTATGTCAGACAATCATACTATCTGCATATTGCAGACTGAGAGCAACATATCCAGATTTTAGGATACACATTCCAGCTGCAGCAACACTTTTTGCTTCTCACATGCATTTCATTCTGTACTGACTGCAGTATACTTTATTCAGGGGTTATTACTACTTTATTGGTGGATTCATGGCACTTTCTCACACTCTCTCACTTGTTTTCATTTTACTATTCAGGATGGTACTTACTTCTAGGCTTTATTGACATGTTTTACCTGTAGTTATTACAATCCTTTCCAGCAGTCTCACTTATGACATGTTTCAGTATTTCAACAGGGGTATATTTCACACATGTGATTTGCTCATCTTCTGCAGCTGTACTTTTCAGCCTGCTGCAGGTTGTGTACTATTATATTACAGGTGGGGCATCTTTATTTCAGACTTTATTTCAGACATTTTCATTTTTCTGTTTGGATTACAGACTGCAACACACTTTTGTAATCAAGCAATACTTGCAAACACTCTTACACTTGTTACTTGCACATTCTATTACTTAGTGACTACACTGCACTCTTTTGCTAACTGTCTTACTTTTATATTTCTTTACAGTTACTGGGAGAGGATTACTGACCTGCCTGGTGGCGCAACCGCACCAGCCTATCGCCATAGGCTCTGCGGTTCGCAGAACGGACACCTGCAGCTGTAATATAAATGAAGTAATATTGGAATACACATCTCCATAATATCAGCTAGTTTAATTTCTTACATACATAATTACATGTAACTTACTCAGTAGTGGGGCGTTGGACATTTGCCAGGCCTCCTGGATCCAAAGGTTCAATTGGTCCTGCTTGCGTCTCTTCAGGTCCACATGGTGGTGACGAACCTGCTCACCAGTCCTTGGAATCCCTGTGGCACTGGTGAGATCATGAGCCAACCAGTCCCACGACTCAGCCCTATATGCTCCCCACAGGACCTGGCCCTGCATGAGTTGGGCCTCATGATTGTGGACTAGGAGCCAGACCATGTATCTGGACTCCTCAATGCCCCACCTCTGTGCTCGAAAGCAACTACCCTCACCTACTCCTGTCATTCTGGCTGCAAGTCAGTTCTACAATCATTTATGCTGTGTATTCCCACGTATGGGGCTTACATAGGCCGATTTTCCCGCATATATCTGTGATTGGCCATTATGGAATTGTATCAACTTCACAAAACCTGCTTTGTCATGCTCCACTTTGTATTCATTCCTATATATTTGCTATTACTGCATTTAGAGGTACTGCTGTCATGGCTTAGTGGTTCAGTACCTTGACTATGGTGTATAGTATCCTGAGTTCGAACCTGGCCACTGCTAGACAGGCTGAGGGGTGTGCCTGTGTAAAGGCAGTTTTGATACGGCTTGCTCAACGTTGCCCATCGATTAGCTTGTTGGCATGGTTCGCAGCTCTGCGCAAACGGGGTACGGTGGTTTACGCCTCATTTGGCTATCAGCACGCATATTACGCTCAGCTCAGCTAGGGGCACACAGTTTAAGCATGTTAAACCACTGTTCACCTACGGGCACTCATTTTGCATCTGTTAAACCACTGCTCACCTAAGGGCACTCATTTTGCATCTGTTAAACCACTGCTCACCTACGGGCAGATGCACTCACCTTGTTAAACTGTAGCTCAGCTATAGGCACATCTGGCATCTTTTATTATTTTGTTATCTCACATTTCTTCAAAATAAATGGACTATTTCATTACATTATACATGAACTATGATTTTTTATGTGTACATGTTTGTCAGGGACTTGTTTCGTGCTTATTTTACTAGAAATAAAAATTGGTCTTGTGGGGGCTCGAACCATGAATGCCTGCTCTTCAGCCAACATCTCTACTGCTACGCTATTGCTTTTTGGCTTACTTTGCTTATTTAGTTCTTATATCCTTTTCCACTGACTGCTAACTGTGGCTAAGCTACGGGCACGCCCGCGCAAACGAGCGCACTCACAGGCAAACATCTTTACGATTAAAAAAAAATATAAAACATGTTAATTTATATATTTTATGTTCATAGTCTGTGGGGGCATGTGTTGTGTTGTGTTTATTCACATTTCCATGGCCTCTGTCGTGGGTGTTTACTTTGGGCAATTTTACTCTTCTGGGAAGCGTGTCCGCTTGCAGGGCTCGGCCTACGGACATGCCCCCTACTGTCTTCCATGGACCGTGTTAGCCTTAGGTGTGATTCAGCATGCTCTCATGAATATGCAGAGCATGCTGACATCACTCCGTTTAACTGCAGCCTCCATGTAAGAGTTATAACTCTTACACGGAGGCTTCGTGAATCCTGCCCATTGTTAAAATTAGGAAATGCAATGCCCAGCAGGATAATTCTCATCAACAACTAAGAGGGCAAATTAAGTCTACCTAAGCCAATTGTTAAGTAAATATAGCCTCTCTGGTCAGGGACAACTACAAGGCTTTCTTTAGCTATGTCCAAAACCTCAAAGGTGGTACACAACAGTGAGCAAAACTGATTGTTAATGGAACCACCTACATGGAGGTGGAAGATATAGGAAATCTGCTGGCTGACAAATTCATCTCCAGTTTTGCTCTTCCCCTCTCCCCCTGGCCATTCTCCAAGTAATGCCATCAAACATAACTCCCCAACTATTATTAAGGAGCAAGTGCCAAATGTGCTCCCTAAGGCCAAGAATACCACATTGATGGGCCCCAATAATATCCAAGGATGCCCCCTAAATAGCTTGAAACATGACCTATCTTGACCTCTGGAGTCACTGTTTAACCATAATCCCCAAAAAGGCTTTGTGCCATGTAAACAGAGGACTGTAATAGTCATTCCTCTGCAAAAGGGCAGTCCAACAATGAACCCTGGGAGCTACAGACTCAATAGTTTGACTAGTCTCATGTGCAAAGCTATGGAAAAATTATCATTAATATGATTAATAATGACATGGTGGTAGAATGAAGAAGTACAGGAGAGTATACAGAGAAAGAGGTTGGTGAAGAAGAAGTGGGATTGTCAAAGAGATGAAGAAAGTAGACAAGAGTATAAGGAGATGAGGTGCATGGCAAAGAGAGAGGTGGCGAAGGCTAAGGATAAGGCATATGAAGAGTTGTATAAAAGGTTGGATACTAAGGAGGGAGAAAAGGACCTGTACCAATTGGCTAGACAGAGGAACCGAGCTGGTAAAGATGTGCAGCAGGTAAGGGTGATAAGGGATAATGAGGGAAACGTACTCACAAGCGAGGAGAGTGTGTTGAGCAGATGGAAAGAGTACTTTGAGGGGTTGATGAATGAAGAGAATGAGAGGGAGAGAGGATTGGATGATGTGCGGATAGTGAATCATGAAGTGCAGTGGATTAGCAAGGAGAAAGTAAGGGTAGCTATAAAGAGGATGAAGAATGGAAAGGTTGTTGGTCCAGATGACATACCTGTGGAAGCATGGAGGTGTTTAGATGAAATGGCAGTGGAGTTTTTAACTAGATTGTTTAATGAAATCTTGGAAAGTGAGAGGATGCCAGAGGAATGGAGAAAAAGTGTTTTGGTACCAATTTTTAAGAATAAGGGTGATTTGCAGAGCTGTAGTAACTACAGAGGGATTAAACTGATGCAGCATGAAGTTATGGGAAAGAGTAGTGGAAGCTAGGTTAGGAAGGGAGGTGATGATTAGTGATCAGCAGTATGGTTTCATGCCAGGAAAGAGCACTACAGATGTGATGTTTGCTCTGAGACTGTTGATGAAGAAGTACAGAGAAGGTCAGAAGGAGTTGCATTGCGTCTTTGTGGATTTAGAGAAAGCATATGACAGGGTGCCTAGAGAGGAGTTGTGGTACTGTATGAGGAAGTCGGGAGTGTCAGAGATGTATGTAAGAGTGGTACAGGATATGTACGAGGGTAGTCTGACAGCGGTGAGGTCTGCGGTGGGAGTGACGGATGCATTTAAGGTGGAGGTGGGATTACATCAAGATTCAGCTCTGAGCCCTTTCTTATTTGTAATGGTGATGGACAGGTTGACAGACAAGATCAGACAGGAGTCTCCATGGACTATGATGTTTGCAGATGACATTGTGATCTGTAGTGAGAGTAGAGAACAGGTGGAGGAGACCCTGGAGAGGTGGAGATATGCTCTAGAGAGAACAGGAATGAAGGTCAGCAGGACTAAGACAGAATATATGTGTGTGAATGAGAGAGAGGATAGAGGAATGGTGAGGATGCAGGGAGTAGAGGTGGCGAAGGTGAATGCGTTTAAGTACTTGGGATCAACAGTTCAGAGTAATGGTGAGTGTGGAAGAGAGGTGAAGAAGACAGTACAGGCAGGATGGAGTGGGTGGAGAAGAGTGTCAGGAGTGATTTGTGACAGACGAGTACCAGTAAGAGTGAAAGGGAAGGTCTACAAGAGGGTAGTGAGACCAGCTATGTTATACAGGTTGGAGACAGTGGCATTGACAAAAAGGTAGGAGTCAGAGCTTGACATGGCAGAGTTGAAGATGTTAAGATTTGCACTGGGTGTGACGAGGATGGACAGGATTAGGAATAAGTATATTAGAGGGTCAGCCTGGTTTGGAGGGTTTGGAGACAAAGCCAGAGAGGCAAGATTACATTGGTTTGGACATGTGCTGAGTAGGGATGCAGAGTATATGGGGAAAAAGATGCTAAGGATGAAGCTGCCAGGTAACAGGAAAAGAGGAAGGCCAAAAATAAGGTTTATGGATGTGGTGAGAGAGGATATGCAGGTGGTTGGTGTGACAGAGCAAGATGCAGAGGACAGGAAGAAATGGAAACAGTTGATCTGCTGTGGTGACCCCTAACGGGAGCAGCCGAAAAAAGAAGAAGAAGAATGACATAGGAAAACTTCAGACACTGGATCCAACCCAGTTTGGCTTTGTCAAAGGCAGATTATGCCTACTCAGCCTAGTGGACTTCTTTGAAAACATCACAAAGACAACAGATGAGGGCAAAATGGTGCATACTGCCTACCTTGACCTGGCTAAGGCATTTGATACAATATTCCACTTGATCTTTGTAAGCAAACTCATAGAATTAGGCATTAATCCCTATGTTATACTCTGGGTAGCCAGTTGGCTTTCAGATAGGGCCCAGGAAGTTCAGGGGCTCTTTGCTATGCCATCCTAGGAAACTACATCATTGATAACACAGCCCTAAGAGTGGACATAGTAGTCAGGGATGTGGGAACATATGTGGACAGTAACTCGTCTCTCAACCAACATGTGTCTTAGGTTTTAAAAAGATCATTTTATTCTATGTTGTTCAACTTATAAGCAGGGGTATGGTATTTAGGTGCAAGGAGGTCATTATTCCTTATGTGTTCATCAGACGCATCATACAGTACAACACCTCCTTCTGTATGTATTTTACCAGACACATGCAGCAACTGGAATGTCCACAGAATACAGGGTGTAAAGAAAATGTCCTGTGCAGAGCACCTCAAAGCCCTATCTCTATAGTCAGTTTCCTACAGACTGTTGAGAGGTGATCTTTGCCTGGCCTACAAGGCATCCTTAGATCCTGCACTGATGGACTTTTTGCTTATTCGCAAAACCTATATCATCAGGACTATTTGATTTAGTGCCTTGCACCTTGCTTACAACAAAATAGGACATGTTGGAAGGGCAGTTATGTGTCTTAGAAAATTCCCCTAATATATGTCACTTTATCCCTCTAGAAACTGCAAATCTTTAAATAATCAAAGGTTTTCCTATTTTCAGTGTCCAGCTTTGTGAAAAACCAGGTGGTCATTGTGGATTTTCTCTGTGTGAATAAGAAGGGCAGTGAAACAAGTGTCTACCATATCAATTAAAAACAGTATAAAGATCTACTTATATCCCTACATGTGCTGCATTCCCATTTGTGAACCCCCAAGTTAGTCTGGTACCTAGTGCCTGCAGACATCACCAGTGGCACTGCATACTCATTTGGATGTCCATATCTCCATGCCCGTCAAACATCAGAGCAGCATATTCAGGGTCTTATACCATCCACATCTTATCTCCATGATTAACTATTGTATGGGTTTGAAAAGAATATGCTTAAAGTATATACTTTTGACATGATTACACCATAGAGGCTTCCAATACACTGGGTACACCTTTAAAAAAGTGGATATGCATAATCTATGCACGTTGAAAATAACAGAATCCCTGAAAATTCAAACACTACTGCATCTGGGGGGTGGCTACCCTGTTTACCATTCTTGCCTCTCCAAATTGGGAAGGGGGTTGACATTACAGCAGCAGATTTCTGATAGAAGAACACTACAGGTGAAGGACTTAATGGGTAATGGAGGATGACATTCAACAGATGCCGGGGAATATGAGTGAGTGCAGTATTCCAGAATTAATAGGACATGGAGGATGAGGTTCAGTAGATGCGGGCGAATATGAGTACAGTATTCCAATGTATTTTTGTGGCATGTACTCATGCAGTCTTTTCATACATGAAAAGAGCAGAGGAGCCTTCTAGGAGTAACTATCTCTGTGATGATCTCCTTCCAATAATCAGGACCCCAAAGTAAAATTCATATTCAATTTCAAATCCATTAAATTTTGAACAAAGCTAAGCACTGCTACAATAAAAACACTATTGAAACATTTTAGATAGGGAGACAGCACTGGTTGTGAATTAAAAAAAAAAGAGTATATCAAAATTAATGTCAAAGCTCAAAGAATAAATCAGAAAGACATGTCTTAAGTGAGCTTTTAAAGTAAGCCTGATCTTTATCAAAACTTGCACTGACCTCAGGAAAGACTGACTGACTTCAAAATATAGTTGATTAGTCTTAAGTGAGATTTTAAAGTTAGCCTGATCTTTATCAAAACTTGAAATGGTCCGAGAAAAGACCGACTGATTTCTAGATAAAGCTGGTTAATCAAAGACTATGAGTATAAGCTTCTGAGAGGACATGGCAACCTCTCTGAGAAATCATTAGGGTGTAGTCTCATTATTATAAATAAGATCTGCAAAGGCATGTTTTTGCTTGGTGCAACACTCTGCTAAGCCAAACAGTGACTGGCTGATTTCTGCTTCTACAGGCTTCAGCAGAATTGTTCTGTTTTAGAATGCTTGCCTAATTTCAAACCATAAATTAAATAACTGATGCTTGGAAAGGGGAGATGAACAATTAAAGAATCCCATTTTCATGACAGATTGCTTTTGACAAATTTCTTAACCAGATATGCAACACTTGTCCTTATCTTATGCAACCTAAGGGGTGCAGGCGATAGGGCTGCCACCTTTGCATCCTTCCATTTCTTGACAAATAAGCCACACCCCCGCATAATGAAAACACAACACTGCACTCAGGGTAGCCACACCCCACTTACTGAGTCACACCCAGAAGCACCAGTTTTTTAAACGCCATATACAGTGACTGCATGGGCAGCCTTAGATGATATGGATCCATAGATAAATTGTTAAATGGCACTCCCCAACCCCACAATCTAGTATCACCTGGGCATACACCATTGTGCTCCCATTTTCCTCCCATCCTTGCCTTCTCACCCTATCCAGAGTAATTTTGTTTTGTTGTCTCACATCTTGTATTACTTGTCTTATATTTTTTTTACATTCTTGCAACAGCCTAGCTCTGTGCTATAATAACTGTGGAGTAAAGAATGTGATTATGCTTGGTGTTTGAGGGCCACTAAGCACCCAGAAGATATGAGGTTCTAAATCCTTTGAGATGCATTTTAGAACTTTTCCCACAACCTTTGGTCCAATGATAGACTGAACAAAAGAAAAAAAAAAGAATATAACTAAGGAAAGAAACTGATTTTTTTTTTCAAGAAAGAAATAGGTTATCTCCAAGGCTTAATGCTAAAGACTAATGACACAGTAGTTACCACAAAACAGAATAGTAGTTATTCATAAACAGAGAATAAAATGTTTGCGAGGGCATATAAATCATATCTAGGATGACTGCATTCCTCTCAACTCCCCCCCCCCCAAGAAAAAGATAGAATGATTTTTAGTATAGCTATCAAGGATAAGGGACAGTCTATGCAGATCTATGATGTGTGATTTTGAGGAAAGTTAAAGAAATAATGATCACTCTGTCCCCAGCCAGCACACAAGCTATAGTGACCTTTGCACTCACACCTCTGAAGTTTGCCTGAGAGGAAAATTAAATAAATAATGACCATAGTGTTCCTATTCATCACACAAACTATAACAATCTGTGTGCTCATCTCTGACAAGGATTACTTTTAGATTAAGTGGGGCCCACAACTGAGTACCCTACTAAGTCACTTATACAGCAAGGAATGATTGCCCCAAGAAGCTTTAAGGTTCTAGATGTTTTGTAATGCATTTTATGACTTATTTGTTTCACTGCTCAGGAGATTTATGTATATGTCTGTCAATACTATTTCTAAACACACACACACACATACACACACACACACATATATATACTGGCACTGCCTCTGACAAGCGAGATCTATCACAGATAGACACACACACACACACACACACACACACACACACACACACACACACACACACACACACACACAAGCATAAGTAACATCAATGATTGTTTTTATGCTGCAGTCGAATGCAGATAGAAAATCCTAGTGAAATGGTAAACATTTAGGAAACATACCTCAGAAATGTGTTAGCTCTCAGCATGATTCAAAATGTGTTTCAAGTACTCTCCATAACTGGATTTCCTGACACAGATCCTTATTTCTGGATTTCCTGTCAGAGATCCTGATTTCCTGATAGGTGGCAACCCTAGCAGGGTAGCAGGGGTAGTCTGACTTGAAGAGTATAGGACTCTTGACCCCTTCTTTACCCATGGTGGCAACTTTTACATTCTTGTGGGTATTTTGAATTAAATCACTGGAAGTAGGCTCACTTAATCAAGCAAAACAGATTCATTTGATTATACTATATCCTTGGAAAATATCAGCTAATAAAATGTGCTGCCTGCTGCTGCTTTTATTTTAAAAATTATAAAACCTGATTCTTGTGTTTGTCTGTTATGGCAGACATAATAGTTATTTACTTGGGAAAATAACATTTAATGTGTGCTCCCTCACTAAATTCATGCAACCCTGCTCAATGAATTTGACTGAAGTTATCTGAAAGAATTTTTAACTTTAGCAGAGCAGGCATAATATTATCTGGTTATGAGAAAATATTAATGAAAATAAATAAATGCTTTAAGAAGCAAGCGTCTCTGTTCAAAGCTTAAGTTGTCTGCAAGCTAACAGTTTGTTTACGTCAAACTTCTAGTTTTTATGTCAGTTTTAAGGTAACTTTGAAATGTTTTGACCTGCTAAAGTGAAGACTGTATGACCAAAAGATTGGACTTGTAAATATCAAGTCCAAGCTGCCATTTCTCAGAATATTCCGTTTTCTCTGAAATATGGCAATCTTGGAGTTGGTATATGTAAGTATGGGGGATGTGGGGTGCAGGAGGTGCTCACCCCCATCCATACAAAAAGAAGTTTTAAGGATTGGAGTGATTTTCAAGATTTGCTCTTCTCTGGGTTTTCGGTCTTTTTTTTTTCAACTGTTTGAGACTCGACATCTCAAGTGTAGACATTTCAATTGGGAGACAAATTTTAATACTTTGTTAAATTCATCATTCACTAATTCACTGTCAATGCTCTTTACCGAGGTTACAAAATCTTCAAAAAGGGAAGTTAAGTGTTTTGAAAAGAACCGTGTCACTGTTGTGTCAGTCAAAAATTTTCAAAGTGAGTTTTTTGACATTTATATAGGCATCACAACATTTGATGAGTCAAGTGCTGCAATGAATTTTTGCACTCGTCCAACCTTACATGTTTGATTCAATTTTTAATGAAAAGTTTTGCAAACTTTTTATTAAACCATGGCCAAAATAAATTTAATCTTTCCTACTGTGCTGTTATTTTAGCTTTGTGTGCAGTGCATCCAGAGACTTTAATGGGTCACCTTTACACATATGCTGTATCTATGGACACAACTCATGTTTTTCTACAATGGGTCACCTTTACACATATGCTATATCTATGGACACATCTCATGTTTTTCTACACTAATACAACTTTTACAAAAAGTGTTTTCCTCCTAGGAGAAGAAGTTGAAAATGTTCATTGATGGGCAAAAGTAGTTTGACAGTTTATGCACCACATAACATGGTGCACAGGCAAATTTTCAAACATTAGAAAATCACTTTAAAACAAACTGCTAAACATATAAAGTATCAAAGTCTCGGGTCACAAGGCAACAGGCCAAATTCCAAAATAATGATGCAGCACTGCATTCATGAAACTTCAAGGAGGTAGCAAATGTAATACAAAACCAGAATGAAAATCCTGGTAGAATCAGGGCAGATGAAGGAAAAAAAAGATCAATGAGAGGCCAGTGAAGATGCTACCACAAAATTTTCTAATGTTATGTGAAAAGTAGGTGTCAATATCGGCAAAGGAGGTAAAGTATTTAGGAGATGATAAATATTTTAAAAGGAAATCCTAAAGCTCTGTATAACATAAACATAGAAACAGTGTTGTCATACATATGAACTGTGTCTAACCACCAGTAACAAACATACTGTACCAAATAAAAAATACTACAAAATATAATATTGAACATACTAATAATGGAAGATAATAACCTTTGGTATTGGCTGTGGCTCCATCTACTATTGAATCCATCTGAAACTAAATATATGATCTTTGGAAGCAAACCTAAGCTAGCAAAACTCACCAACACCCTGCATATCCTAACTAAGGACAATTAATACACTGAAAATGTTACCTCCTTTAGATACCTGGGCTTACAACTAGACCCTTTCCCAACAGTTAACCTACATCTCTTAACTATGGACTGGATTCATAAAGGTTACCACAAAGTATAGACTATGCAGGTTAGTGACAAAAAGCACTATACATCAGTAGGTATGTAGTTCAGTGGTCACAAATACTGCACCATCTGTAGGTATGCAGTTCAGTGGTCACAAAGGTAATTATTTGAAATGCCTGGACCCACTAGAGCAGGTCCCAAAATGCAGAGACTGAACGGCCAAAAGTATATACTAAATCTGAGATGCCATTTTTCAGAATATTGCCTTTTCTCTGAGCTATGGCAATCTTGGAGTTGGTACATATAAGTTCAAGAGGGTATGGGGGGGTTTGGCCACCACATGAGGGAGAGGTGCAGAGGAGGCTTGTACCCCCCACACGCACAAAAAGAAGTTTTAATGAGAAGAGCGATTTTTGAGATTCACTCTTCTCCTGTGTTTTCAGTCTTTTTTTTTCGGCTTTTCTACACTCAGCATTTTGAGTGCCAACATTTTAATATGGAGCCAGACACAAGCACTGCACCATCACTAGGTATGCAATTCCATGTTCACAAACACTACAAAAGTCTGTAAGTATGTAGTTCACTGGTCACAAATACTGTACCATCTGTAGGTATGCAGTTCAGTGGTCACAAGCACTATACCATCAATAAGTATCAGTTCACTACACCATCAGTAGGCATGCAGTTCAGTGGTCACAAGCACTACAACATCAATAAGTATGCAGTTCAATGGTCACAAGCACTACACCATCAATACGTATGCAGTTCACTACACCATCAGTAGGCATGCAGGTCAATGGTCACAAGCACTAGACCATCATTGGGTCTGTAGTTCAGGGGTCACACACATGTTGCACCATTGGTAGGTAAGCAGTTTAGTGGCCACAAGCACTATACAATCTGTAGGCATGCTGTACTGTGGTCACAAGCACTGCACCATCACTAGGTATGCTGTTCAATTTAAACAAGCAATGCACCATTAGTAGGTATGCAATTCAGTGGTCTCAAATGCTGCACTGTCAGTAGGTATGTAGTTCAATGGTCATAATCACTGAACCATGTGGAGGTATGTGGTTTTGTTGTCAATTAGTGTTGCACCATTGATAGGATGCAGCTTAGCAGTCATAAGCAATATGAAATCTGCAGATATGCAGTTCAATGGTCACCAGTAATGCACCATCTGTAGCTTTGTAGCTCAATGGCCACAAGTGCTGTACCATCAGTAGGTATGCAGTTTAGTGGTCACAACTGCATTATGAAATCTGCAGTTATGCAGGTTAGTAGTCACAAGTGGTACACCATCAGTAGGTATGCAGTTCAATGGCCAAAAGTACTGCACCATCAGTAAGTATGCTGTTCAGTGATCACAACCACTAGCCCATCTGTAGGTATTTAGGTCAGTGGTCACAATCACTACACCATCAGTAAGTATGCATTTCAGTGGTCATATGTGCTACACCATCAGTACCTATGCCATTCAATGTTCACAAGCACTAGACTGTCTGTAGGCATGCAATTTAATGGTTATGTTGGTCACAAGCACTGCTGTATCTCTAATTATGCAGTTCCATAGTCACAAGCACTATACCATCATTAGGTAAGCAGTTCAGTAGGAATCCAGAAATAGTACATCATCAGTAGGTATGTGATTCGGTGGTCACAAGAACTACACCATCAGTAGATATGCAGTTCAGTGGTCACAAGGACTACACCATCAGTGGATATGCAGTTCAGTGGTCACAAGGACTACACCATCAGTAGATATGCAGTTCAGTGGTCACAAGGGCTACACTATCAGTAGATATGCAGTTCAGTGTTCACAAGGACTACACCATCAGTAGATATGCAGTTCAGTGGTCACAAGGATTATACCATCAGTAGATATGCAGTTCAGTGGTCACAAGGGCTACACTATCAGTAGATATGCAGTTCAGTGTTCACAAGGACTACACCATCAGTAGATATGCAGTTCAGTGGTCACAAGGATTATACCATCAGTAGATATGCAGTTCAGTGGTCACAAGGATTATACCATCAGTAGATATGCAGTTCAGTGGTCACAAGGATTACACTATCACTAGATATGCAGTTCAGTGATCACAAGGACTACACCATGAGTAGATATCTAGTTCAGTGGTCACAAGAACTGTGCCATCAGTAGGTATCTAGTTCAGTGATCATAGCCACTTTTCTATTACTAGTTATGCAGTTCAGTGGTCAAACATACTGCACCATCTCCAGGTATTATATCTCCCAATTGTGCCTGATTTTTGGTGACATCCCTGACTTTGGCTCAAAATTTAGCTCTGTTCCACATAAACCTTGCTAAAGATGATGATTTTGAACAAAAGACAGTGAATTGCACATCATAAATTGTAACAATAATTAGAATTATAGAATCCTTTCACTTCAGGAAAAAAGCGTCCCTCATTAACCCTGATTATTTCTGGCTTTGTCCCCGATTCTGGTAGTGTGTGGCATTGTCAGAAAAATATGTATTAATGTGTGTATGCTTAATGCTAATTAGAAACTAAATAAGTTAACACGTTTTTCATTCTATTTTATATGCACTGTTTTATATACAGTTGAGTTTCATATGAGACTGAAAAGATGCTTTTTGAAACTGCAGTGTGCTTTCTGAAACTTGCAAGATGCCCTCTGACCTAGTAATTGCTAGCACAGCAATATTCATGTTTATGCCTTTTGGAAATGTACTTGAGAACCAGGTGATTATCTGCTAGGTCAGGAAAAATGAATGAACAATGCTGTATTCTGTAAATGTAATGATTTTAAACAATCAGCTCTGTTCGAAGTATGAGAACATGTGCAGCTGCAGAAGTTTGGAGATAACATAGACAAAGGACTGTTAGAGAAATGAACTGCAATCTATACTTGCTTTGTGCTCGAATTAGCCATAGTACCTTGAATGGTAACATTGCATATATCTAACCGGTGGTAGCCAAGGCCACGTTGTTTTTCTTAGGAAGTTTCTCACAAAAATTGATAATACCAGCAGAATATTGTAAAAACAATTATTACTAAATGAAGATGACAAAAGTCGTGATTCACTACGTCAGCTTGGTAGGCAATGTCTTATTAGAAAGTGTATAAAAATGTTAGCATTTCCTTTTTATAGTTAGACAAACTCTGTATTAGCACGTTTTTGTCTCCTTGCTGCAAGATTAAAGTGCCTTAACCTGAACCTACCGTGTTTTGATCATTTTTAAAGTATATTTTTCCTTTGACAGTTTGGTCCTTCGGACCGGAAAGTACCTCTCACTCTAGGCCCAGGTCAGAATTGGGCCCGGTGGCATGTACCCGTACGGAGAAGTGGCCACATCGGCTCTTCTGTTTTGAAAGACCTCCGACTGAATTGTCGTTCGAAAGAGGCCAGCCACTGTTTCTGATCTGGGATTGGAGGACGAGTCAACGTTCCGGTGGATCAACTCACGGAGGGTCAGGTAAGGAGGAATTTACCTTTTTTCTGTTTTAGATCAGGGACTTGTTACAGTACTGTTTTGTCAGGGAGATTTGCATGTGCAGATCAGGGACAAAAAGATTGCTGTCTTGTCATAGATCACGGAAACAGAATAGGTAGGCAGTTATTCTAGATAAACTGTGAAAAGGTGTAAAATTGTGGTACCATATGATAAGAAGGGTTACGTAACAATTTCTAACTTAGCTAAGGCAACATGGGAAATCAGTGCACGAAAAATTCCCGAGACCTGCCCCTAACCAAAGATGCGAAATATATGCAATTACAGCGTGCCAATAATGTTAAGTATTATACAAAATGGGTTGATAAATACAAATTTGATGGTAATTTAGATAAACCTTCACTTATTAAACTTGTTAGATAACTTAAAACAGAAGTGAAAGGTCAGCTAAAAAAGCAACGACAATTAGGAGTCCCTCAGGCACACAGGTGGCTTGAGGAAGCAAACCGCAGGGAACAAAAGATTAAAAATTCAAAAGCAATGTTCTTAGATAAAGAAGATAATAACTTGGTAATAGCAACAGCCCCTCCTCCTCCACCTCCACTTCCCTTACCAGAATATGAAGTGAGTGGACAAGCTGATCCACCTCCGCTATACCCAGCTGTTCCTGCAAAATCAAAACCGTTTGTCAGGGATCCTATCGAGACCAGGTCTCGAACATGCAACTTGAGAGGGGATATTGAATTATATGAAATAAATAGAAATTCACAAGCTATGAGTGAGGAAGAGATATGCCCACTCATAGAAGTACCAAATCCGCAGGCAGGACAGGCAGGACAGGATCCAACTCTTCTAGTATATAGACCGTGGACACCGGAAGACATCCGGAAAGCCACAGAGGGAATTCCCCATCCAAAAGTTAATTTTAGAAAATTCTTAGAAGACTTACATGGCATGAGGTTAAGTTACCATTTGAATGGAGAAGAAGTAGAGAAAGTAGTTAGACAAATCGTAGGTCCAGATTGGCACATGATCAGTGGTAACTGGAATCCCTGTGACGCAGAGCTTAGACCACTCCCACACAGTAACGCAGAACTGGACAACAGAGTGAAAGGTCTGACAGACCGAATCTCTGAGAAATGGAAGCCTAGGGCTAATTGGACTTGCATTAATCAATGCATACAACAAGAAGGTGAAACTGTTGATAGATATTATGCCAGATTATTAGAATGTTTCAATAACCATTGCGGAATGCAGGTACTTTAAGATCAAACACATGATTCCCCATATGAGCAACAGATAAAGAATGCATTTCTAAAAGGCAGTATTGCACCCATTAGCAGCTTTATTATAAAGCACATGGTAGATCATCGAACAAGTAGATTACAGTCATTACTTGAATATGCAAGACATGCCGAAAGGCATTTTAATAGCAAAAAGAAAAAGAAAACTCAAGTATTTGCAGTAGAAGTCGGATCAGAAGTCTTTGTAGTACAAACTGGGAAGAAGGGTAAGAAAAATACCCAGGGAAACAAGCAATCTGATAAACAATCAGAAGACTTTGAAGAAAGAAAGAAAAGGGGTGAATGTTTCAAATGTGGGAAAAAGGGACATTTGGCAAGGGATTGCAGGCAAAATAAGAAGGTAACCACGGAACATAAGGAGGGTGAGGAATGACTATATGATAGTCAAGAATCACTAGATAGGAATAAACAAGAAAAGAGAAATGCAAATGTGATAGAAAGGGTAGAGGATGTGACAGAAGAAATAGAGGATGTACATGAATTCATAGATAATGAAGAAAATGAAATTTTGGACTTAGCATTATTGAGCTTAGAGCTCTACTTAGCAGACACAAAACCGGAAGTTACACTTCTGGTAGAGGGGAGGGAAGTCAAATTCCTGTGTGACTCAGGGGCTTCACGGACCCTGATACATCCTTCCAAACTACCAGAGAATTCAGAATCACTGGACTACATATTAGTGAAAGCAGCTAATGGACAGCTGTATCGGGAACCACTCTCCCACAACATAGCGATAACTGACCCAGTTTCAGGGATGACCCAGAAAAGCAAAACTGTTGTTTCTGCAAAATGCCCAGTGAATCTCTTGGGCAGAGACTTAATGCAGATATTTGGCATAGCCATAGTTCCAACTATGCAGGGTATGGAAGCACAGCGACAAATGGATACTTTTGTAGTGCGACCGGAGGGTGAAACATTTTATTGGTACAGCCAGGACTTAGTTACGACTGGTCCAGGGGCAGTAAACGAAGAACTGACGAACGTAGCCATCAGTAAATCCCCCTCCCTTGACACTGATAAACAGCATTTGTTGCATTGCACTCTATATTACTGTAACAGACCAGGACCTGATAAAGAATATGAGCAAGAACTGTTTAGAAACCATGCTAATAGGTTAGTATTACAAAATTTGTACTGGGACACAGAAGGAAACAGTGTAGTAAGCTGTTCATTGTCCCAGGAATTCCTAGCACTTTACAAATCTAATCGATTACCACATGTAAGCTTAACTAAAGATAGAAGTTTGAAGTGGGCAGACCTAGGAGAAAAAGTCACAAGGTGGGAAAAACAGACAGAGTTAGAACTCTCTGAACAAGGAGTACAGAAGCAGAAATTAAATTGGATAACACAGACACACCCAGCTGTGCACTCACAGGCAAGTGAGGATAGCTGAGTAGCACTCTTACTAGAGGAAGAGGAAAAAGCCTTGCGAGACATACCATAGACTCTCTGGTCAACAGGGAAATCAGATGTAGGACTTATTCGTACAGCAGGACCAGTTACTATTACGCCAAAATCAGCATTTAGACCTCAAAAGAGACAGTATCCCTTAAGGAAGGATGCAGAAATAGGAATTAAACCTATAATAGCAGCCTTACTTAAGAAAGGAGTCTTAACAGAATCTCCCGATTCACCATATAATACACCCTTATTTCCTGTTAGGAAAGCAAACGGGGAATGGCGTATGGTCCAAGATTTACAAGCTGTGAATAATGCAGTTATACCCAGGGCACCAACGGTGCCAGATCCACACACTTTATTGAATGATTTGAAACCTCAACAGAAGTATTTTTCTGTGGTAGATATTAGCAATGCATCTTTCTCAATACCGATACACCCAGACGGCCAACATTGATTTGCATTTACATTTCAGGGGAAACGGCATACATATACGAGACTACCACAGGGATATTGTGAAAGTCCAACAATATTCGCACAAGAAATGGCAAGTAACCTGGTGGGATTTATCCCACTGAAAGGTAGTCAGATTTTACTTTATGTAGACGACATTCTTCTGGCAGCCCCCACCCAGCAAGAATGCAGAGAGGATACCATAGCATTATTACAATTTTTAGCCACTCAAGGACACAGGGTAAACAAAAACAAACTGCAACTTTGGAAAACTCAGGTCAAATACCTGGGATATGTACTATCCAAAGAAGGCAGAATATTAGATGAAGACAGAAAAACAGCAATATTACAAGCACCTAAACCAACTACCAAGAAGGAAATGATGTCCTTCCTGGGTACTACTAACTTTTGTCGGAGTTGGATACCAAACTATGCTTTGGAGTCTGCTCTGCTGACTAATTTGATATTCAAAAAGCCAATGGCTGCACAAGATTTATTACAGTGGACACCAGAAGCAGAATCAGCTTTCTGCAAACTGAAACAACTGATAGCTTCTTCCTTAGTTTTAGGATTACCAAACTATCATAAGCGATTTTTCCAAACTATAGACTGTAAGCAAGGTTATATGACATCAGTGTTAACACAACAACATGGGGACAAACAACGCCCCATAGCTTACTATTCATCACAGCTAGACCCAGTGGCGCGATCCTTGCCCCACTGTGTACAAGCAGTAGTCACAGCTGCAATGGCAGTGCAGGCTTCAGCCTCAGTAGTATTGTTCCACCCTCTCACATTGAGAGTGCCTCATGCAGTCGCGATTATTTTACTGCAAGAAAAAGTAGCATATCTTTCTCCTGCTAGACATCTTTCCTGTATGACTGTACTGTTGAGCCAACCTTATATGACAATTGAACGATGCACAATTTTGAATCCATCAACCTTGCTCCCAACCCCTGCAGATGGCAAACCGCACTGCTGCCTGCAGGAGATTGAGCAAAAGACACTACCTAGAAAAGACCTTACAGATGTTCCCTTGGATGATGCCGAGGTGACATATTATGTGGATGGCTCGTGCAGGAGGGGTCCTACAGGACAGAATCTACTGGGGTATGCAGTAGTTTCTGATACCGAGATTTTAGAAGCAAAGTCTTTACCACACAACTTATCTGCACAAGCAGCAGAATTGATTGCCTTGACAAGGGCATGTACCTTAGCAAAAGGTAAGAAAGTAAACATTTTTACTGACAGTCAGTATGCTTTTTCTACTGTACATGTTTTTGCAGCAGTGGAAAAATAGAGGGATGATAACATCTACTGGTAAACCAATTAACCATGCGCAATTTATTTTAGACTTGTTAGACTCTATTCAGTTACCTCAAAAAGTAGCTATTTGCAAATGCGTAGCTCATACCAAGCAACAGGATAGAATTTCAAAAGGTAATGTGAGGGCTGATGCAGCTGCAAAACAAGCAGCTTCAGCTTCAGAAGTTTTTCTTTTAAGTGAGGAATTACAACCATCTGAGATTTTAGACTTAGAAATGTTAAAAACAATGCAGACACTTACTACAAATGTAGAAAAACAGAAGTGGATAAAACGAGGAGCAATCCTTGAGAAGGGACTGTACATCTCCAAAGAAAAGAAACCGATTTTCCCATCTAACTTGTTTAGATATGCAGCTTTGTTGAGCCATGGGCAGTGCCATGACTCAACAGGGGGGATGGTACAGTTAGTGAATCGAGTGTTTACGATGTATGGATTTACAAACTACACAAAACATTTTTGTGCAACATGCCATGTTTGTAACAAGCATCATGTACAAGGGGTATTGAAACCTAAGCAAGGGAGTTTCCCTATACCACCATATCCGTTCCATACTATTTGTATGGATTTTATAGAACTGAATAAATGCGAAAATAAGAAATACTGCCTTGTCATTATAGATATGTTTTCCAAATGGGTGGAAGCTTTTCCAACTAAAAATCCAGATGCAGCCACTGTTGCAAAAGTCCTTGTTAAAGAAATTATTCCTGGATTTGGCATACCGGAAAAGATTTATAGTGACAATGGCACACACTTTGTAAATCAAACTATACAACAACTTAGTCGTTATTTCGGGATATCTCTGAAAAACCATTGTGCATACCACCCCCAATCTGCAGGATTAGTAGAGAGGCATAATGGGGTGTTGAAGAATAAACTTAGAAAATTGATTAGTGAGACACAAAAGAACTGGGTGCACTGTTTACCTCTGGCACTGTTGAGCATGAGAACTGTTCCAAATGCAAAAGGGTTAACTCCTTTCGAAGTTCTGTTTGGGAGGGCATATTACACACCTCAGTGGAAACCTCTCATGCCTGCAGAGCAGGAGGCTGACAGTTCACTTGCAGGGTATATGAGGCGATTTTTGAATAACAAACTTTTGCAGTTAAATTCTGTTTCAGATAAAGAGCAAACAAAACCATCGGAAGCAGCAGTAGCCCCAGGTGCATGGGTCTGGGTGAAGGTGGTGAAGAGAAAAAACTGGAGTTCTCCGAAGTGGGAAGGGCCGTACCAGGTACTACTGTCGACACCCACTGCAGTCAAGATCGCAGAGCGAGCGTCCTGGATTCATTTGACACACTGTAAACTGGTTAAGAACTTTGAACTGGACAAAAACCTTGTTACTGTTGTACAACGAGAACAAAATGACCAGGTATAGAGCAAATAGAGACACTGAACAACCTCAGAAAACTTGCATGATTATTCTGGTAGCCATACTGATAACACTGTTCTTTTTGTTGTGGCCTTTCCTTTTTCCTGCCACAAAAGTTGAACTGATTAAACCTGATGAGCCGAACATAGACTGGCACCCAAACTTTAACACTTATCAGGCAATTACACGTGTGTATGCTGAGACTTTCAACGTTTTAAACTGCTAGATTTGCACAGCCATACCAACAGCATACGGGAGGTTATTAATGACTGCAGTCCCCCTATGGGTCAATGAGAACTGGGAAAATTTGGTTTATGACACAGTAGCTATTAAAGCATATGATAAGGTAGCACTGTATTTGCCTGTGACACAAAAGGGAATTGTATGTTTTTATAAGAATGACACAATCCAAGTGGGTTGGAGCAAGTGCAATGTGACTGTACATTACAAATGTTATACCAAAGCAAACAAAATGGGTGGAACTTTTAGTTCAAATTATGACTCATTTCTTGAGTCCATGCATAAGACTATTGATCAAGTGCAACGTAATCCTGTACTTTTTAAACAACTATCTGTAATAGATAGGAAAATGTTTCATGCAGGGCAGCCATTTCATAACAAAGTAACTACTAAGGTAGAGGATTGTTATTTTGTGTGTGGTAAAAAAACATATAAATGGTTACCTGCGAATTGGTCCGGCAGTTGTTTTTTGGGGTACCTGTTCCCGGCCATATGACACACTGTGGTTTTGCCTCAGGGAAATATTCAAAATACCCGAGATGTGGCCAAGAAAGCTGTCAAAAAGCCTGAAAATCCAGTGGGACAGATCGAGGAGGGCTGGAAAGACCATCATACTGTGGGTACCAAACTGACGCACATGGACTTGAGTGATGCTGTTATATCGTGGGCAGGCATATTACCTGCATATGGCGCAGTGAAATTGATTTGGGAGCTGCGAAAACTGTCTAAATTTCTCGAAGTAATGAGTAATGCAACTTTTTCTGCTCTTGAACTGATAACTGATGAACTGAATGCTATGAGAACTGTAGTGCTCCAGAACCAAATGGCTCTTGTCTTCACCCTAGTGGCGAGAGGTGGTACGTGCACTTTAATCAAAGAAGAGTGCTGTGCGTATATACCTGATCATCAACATGAGATAAACGACCACCTTGAGGTGATACAGCAAGTGTCGGCCATGACCAAACCAGGCCCAAACCCTCTGATGGACTTTTTCCAGAATTTGTTTGGGGGGTGGGGTTCCATCCTAATGAAAATCCTGATTGCCATTTGTGTGGGATTACTCCTATTAGGAGCATGTATTTGTTGTGGTATCCCCTGCATGAAAAAGTTAATCAAAGAATTTATAGATATATCAGTTTCTGAGACTATGTATCAAAGTACTGAACTTGAAGAATTGTTAGAATGTGAAACACTTTCAAAAGTTTAAACTGAATGACTTTCTTAACTGAAAATCCTGAATGGAAGAGGTTAGGAAAAGAAGCAAACTGTTTATTCTTTTGAAAATAGAATTAAAAAGTATTAACAGGGGGGAAATGTCAGAAAAATATGTATTAATGTGTGTATGCTTAATGCTAATTAGAAACTAAATAAGTTAACACGTTTTTCATTCTATTTTATATGCACTGTTTTATATACAGTTGAGTTTTATATGAGACTGAAAATATGCTTTTTGAAACTGCAGTGTGCTTTCTGAAACTTGCAAGATGCCCTCTGACCTAGTAATTGCTAGCACAGCAATATTCATGTTTATGCCTTTTGGAAATGTACTTGAGAACCAGGTGATTATCTGCTAGGTCAGGAAAAATGAATGAACAATGCTATATTCTGTAAATGTAATGATTTTAAACAATCAGCTCTGTTCGAAGTATGAGAACATGTGCAGCTGCAGAAGTTTGGAGATAACATAGACAAAGGACTGTTAGAGAAATGAACTGCAATCTATACTTGCTTTGTGCTCGAATTAGCCATAGTACCTTGAATGGTAACATTGCATATATCTAACCGGTGGTAGCCAAGGCCACATTGTTTTTCTTAGGAAGTTTCTCACAAAAATTGATAATACCAGCAGAATATTGTAAAAACAATTATTACTAAATGATGATGACAAAACTTGTGATTCACTACGTCAGCTTGGTAGGCAATGTCTTAGAAAGTGTATAAAAATGTTAGCATTTCCTGTTTCTAGTTAGACAAACTCTGTATTAGCACATTTTTGTCTCCTTGCTGCAAGATTAAAGTGCCTTAACCTGAACCTACCGTGTTTTGATCATTTTTAAAGTATATTTTTCCTTTGACAGGCATGCAGTTTAGTGGTCACACGCTCTACACTTTCCAGATGTATACAGTTCAGTTACCTTGTTGGAACTACCCCAGATACCTAGCTGTAATGTTTAATGTTTAACGATACTAAGAGTGGGGGTAATTTGCATAAGTACTCAGTGTGCAGCATACTATGTGGATGCAATGTAAGACTGTATACAGGGTATTACAACATTGTATACTACTTTCTATTAACTGTACAGGACTTTTGTTATGCCATTGTGCATTATACCAGCCCTTCTCCATGCTATATAATATTTCTGAACAGATTCTTTGAATTTAAGTCGATTCTGCTTGCAAAGTTTATTTTAATTTAATGCAGTCAGCCTTTGGTTAGTTCCAGTTTGCTTTAATTTAAATAGTTTGATGGTCTGATAAACCTAAAACAAAATAATTACTTCATAGATAACAGCTGCCTGTGTTGTCAATATGAATGTTTTCCCAACTCTTAAAACATCATATAAAAACTCAGGTAATCATTATGATTGTTTCTAAAGAACAAGTCTGTAAGGATACTCCCTTCAATATTTGTCTTCATTTTAGAACTTCTGTTTCTATTTTCTGACATAGGTTGGATGAGTTTATAGCAAAGTCTGCCAAAATTAAAACAAGTTGTGAATTTTTTCAGTGCTGTTAAAACGAAGAACAATACCAGCTGCACAAGTAGCTAAACCAGCTATTTAATTTTGGAAAGCATCGTTACACTTTCATTTCTTGCAATCCAGTCTCATTAGCAATGAAAGGAAACATGCAGAACACAACTAATCCTAAAAGTGAACTTAACTAGAGTTACAAATGTGAATTTAGATAGTTACACTAAAAAAAAATGTAAGCACACGTCACAAAATTGAAATTAAGTAGAAATTTCAAGTAACAATACCACTGAAACAATATGGTAGACCTCTTTTAAATAAATCAAACTTACGGAATGATTCTGTCTTTTTTCTTTTAAGGAGTTAATGGGTTAGTTCTAGCTGCACAGATTTTATGCAGGTCTGATAAACAAGATTTACTGTGTTAAAAGCTGATCATTTGTTTCCATTTCACAAAAAGGGATCGGAGTCATATGGACGTAGGAAAAAAAGTGTAACATTAACATAAAACTGTTTAGCTGAAACAAATTAAGCCTGTTTTTCAAGAATACAGTACATGAGGTTTGGCACTCCCTAGCCACTATGTCTAATAGGGAATGTAAACATAATCACAGCAGAGGTTCATATTTTCCAAAACATATCTAACAATGAGGTAAATAATTCACGTATTGAAAACATAAGACAGACTAAAGCTATCCTAAAGCACAGCTGCACTATTTGTTTTAGAAAAATGATTAGCATTGTTAATGTCATACAAAGGTAAGTAAGAACCTGTTTACACTGTTGCCAGCACTGCATTCACCTGGATAATTCAAATGTATCTTTGCAGCATGTAAAACTGCAACCACCCATCTGTCATTTTATAGTGTGTGTGTGTGTGTGTGTGTGTGTGTGTGTGTGTGTGTGTGTGTGTGTGTGTGTGTGTGTGTGTGTGTGTGTGTGTGTGTGTGTGTTTGTGTGTGGGTGAGGTTGCTGACCCTTTCCTTGAAACAGCTAGAATGAATATTTGCACTGATGACATTAAGGTAAGCCAAACTTAGTTTACTGGCAGAGTAACACTTGGTTCTTTACCATTTAATTTTATTGTACATTGTTGCCTCTTAAACATCATTCTTGGCTACAGTGTTTCATAACGAGACCTTCAGTTCTTTTATCCCAGACAGTAATATACACTTCAGTGATACATTAAACTGACACAGTTATGCTTTGAGCTGTTATTTTGCAATAAACTAGCACTTCAAAAACTAATTATCAGAGACTAAAATACAATGATTAAACTAAGATCTTCTATCATGATCTTTATTATTTTACTGAATAAGTTAAAAACTGAAAATATAATTAGTCAGCATTGTAGAAATTTCCCATCTCTCCACCACCTACATTAACTTAATTATTTTATCCAACTGCAAAATGTCATCAATCTGTACTTTATGTGTGTTGTAGCAATTAAAGTTTTGCATTACAATTAATGTTAAAAGAGTTTTGCTTATATGCAGTACATACAAATAATATTTATTTCTTCTAGAAGAAGAGACATTTAATTATTTCATTATGTAGAAGGACAATGTTCTATATTTGAAAAAATAAATTTGCTAGCACATTTCAGAAGGCTGTTCTTCTATACTCTGATTGCACGTTGGGTAATTTTAAATGTCATGAGTTACTTTTGACTGAGGTGTTTTACCCCATGAAGCAATGTTTGCTTGTTATAATTTATTAACTGTAACAGTGAAAACTTTCCACTTCACGTGATCACTACCACCCAGGAAAAAGCAACAGGAAAATAAACTTTAATGTACATTTCACTATCTATCTATCTATCTATCTATCTATCTATCTATCTATCTATCTATCTATCTATCTATCTGTAATTAATTGGGTGTGTCATATCCAAAAAATATTTTGGGTGCTTCTGTTTGTTTAGAAACAGTGTTTTCTTCCAGCAGTTTTGTTTTGTGGAAGATTATTTTTCTTTTTAAATGTGTTTTAAGTATGGGGAATTAGGTTTTCAATTAAATGTACTTTGCATTTAAAACATTGCTGTTTTGATTTATCATTTGATCCACAACAGCGTGATACCCTACCAAGCAAGGAAGTACAACCCATGTCTTTTTTTTTTATTTTTGACAAATCATGCCAAGCACAAGACAGTTTACCAAATTGCAAGATGATCTGTGACAGTCATGTTAAGAAAAGTCTGACAGCCACTGAGAAACATATTAAATAGCAGAGAAGAGTAAATATAATAAAGCAGACTGTTTTGCTGAACTGTCACTGCGCTTATCCTAGCTTTGTGGCTCTACAATCTTAAAGTGAGGGATAATTACTTTTAACTGAAATCAACTATTCATGACTGTATAGGGTAGGGGACAGCCACCAGCACAAGGGTACAGGAGGCACTGATCCCTTGAAAATGTACATGTGAGTTCTACATATTTTTATGATTGCATTTGTGGTATGCATTCAGTCTATTTGATGGCTGCCATTTCACAAGGTGCAGTATCAAGACCTGTGAATTTCTGAGCAGTCTGTTTCAGCATTCTGTACAACTTGTGTAAAACCTGTAACCCCACAGTCTGAAATCTTTTTATCTTTACAATGTAAGGGAAGACTCTCCAGATAACTGAGAGCATGGAATATTTTCTTTAACCTTGACTATGACACCTCTGCACTGGCCCAGTAATCAAGGAGCCTCAATCCTCACCACTAGCACCAGTGAGGGCTGTACACAATGGGATGATGACAAGCACACACACAGTAAAATACAATTTCCCTTAAGAGCACACAGAGATCACAGTCAGTCTTGGGGCTGGTTTCTTAATCTCTCTCCATATCCCCGATAAGACCCCCCACTGGCACAGCTATAGAGTTGAGTCATTAGCCAAGGTTCCAAGCCATGTCCTCCCAACACTCTCTATGTACACCCAGTGCTTCGTGTCCCTGTTTAGCTAGCTCACACACACACACACACACACACACACACACACACACACACACACACACACACACACACACACACACACTCTTTGGGATTTGATTTATACACAAACACACACCAGGGAAAGGCTGGCACAGGTTTACTAGGTATGCCCATTCTGCCCAGACCATGACGTAGTTATCACTGCCACCAGAACCCCTTATCAGCTACTTTAAGGCCCTTCCTAAAGGGTGACCAGTCCTACTGTGTACTGTTACTATTATCCATGGGATAAGTATGTCCAAGAGCGAGACTATTTAGGAATGGCCTGTAACAGTTTCACCAAATATATATGCAAGCACTCTAATAGATTAAATATGTCTCACAAATATTAGCCACATAGATAGGTTTAAATATATTTAATAATAAATAATAAAAGAACAAGACAATACTCAGAAAATAAACACAGTTACTTCAGAGTTCAGAATCACAGGAAATATTTTAAAACATTTCAGGACAGTCTCAAATAAACACAGAAAACATCTAATATCACAAAAAGGCACCCCCACAGAAAACATCTAAACTAATCTTTATTATATTCTTATCTATATCTAAGAGATATACTATGCTCTAAATTTTACTTACAAAGCACACACAGACAGAAGTGCTTAAAGGATGTTTCTAGGTCCAATACAAGTTACAAAATGTACACAGTCTCACTCTGAGAGAGTTCTTAAATTACTATCAAACATTACTGCTGGGTCAGCTTGGATGACATCACTCTTTGTCACCTGCCTTCATTTTCCAGGCTAACAGAAACTAACATCTCTGTGTTAAAAATGCATATCTCTCAGATGTTTGCCCAGAACTGGAAGTTGTAAAACAGTTAAACACTTTTAAATTTTAAACCCAGTAATTACTTCTCTCCAGGACAAGAGAAAACATTTCTAGCTCTAGACATCCTGTCTTCTTGCTACATTTAAACTAACTTTGCTGTGGTTACATTCTTGAAGCTCAGTATATAACGTACAGTTCTGCATAAATCATATCAATATTCACAAATGACATATAATTATTTAAAAAATTCCAGATAGCTGGGCTGGCAGTGTCACATTGACCATTAAAGAACAATGATCACAAACAGTGTTAGGATGGCTTAGAAGAGAATCTTGGAGGTTAGGTTTGCAAATATATAAAATGTGCCTCTTTAATTTGATGTATTATATACCTCTGAATTTTAAATGAAATAAATGTAATTTGTTACACAGTGTTTGTAACCAGTGTCCTTAAATAGCAACTGTGAAATTCATGTAATTAGATATTTGCTGATTCTACAAGGGTTGATGGTTCTAGAATTAATTAATTTTGTTAAACAGTTAAAATATGTTTATTTGACTCTTATGGAATTCTAGGACTTTATCTTGTAAAGGTCTTATCCCTTTTGATCTCAATGTTGGTTAAGGGTACATCACATGACCATTGTTTGACTTCAACACATGGAAAACATGGTTCATTAATCTCAATGTAATTCTTAATTTCTCAAAAATGAAACTCATTTTGTTTACAGGAAGATTTCTGCCATATAACGTCATACAGCTCATAGGCTTAAAAAATAATTAAGGAAATCCTATTCATAGGTTCGCACATTGCTACTTGGCAGTAGACCAGTTAGGCCTTTTGAAGCCTAGGCATTGCAGACCCACTGATGCACCCAACTAGGTTAGATATGGGGAGAATTTGCATTTCCCTTTCCTTTTGTCTAAGTTAGATTTCAAAATAGTGAGGGATGTGTTTTACTTTATAAAAAGCTGGAGTTTATTACAGAGGTGAGGAATTTTTAGGCAGAGATATCTGTCAGGCCAAATAGTCCAGTTTATGTTGTAATATAGAGTTAGATCCCTTGATCTTGTATTTTTGTTATTACCAGCCTTGCATATCTGCAGAAGGTTAAACAGGATCTGGCATTTTGCAGCTGTGTGGGCCAGGCATAAATTGCCATATATGAGCCTGTAGGAAACAGACAAGAGAAATATGGCCTTCTGAGAGTCTTAGTAACATAGGGACCTCATGCCAGAGTTGTTTTTAGATGGACCACTGTTTTTTTTTTTCAAGCTTGGTTATGAATGAGGACAATTACATACCAAAGGACACTTTGTATACTTGTATAGGCCTGGTGAGGGATGAGTAAAGGGGAAAAAAATCACCTCTTTGAGAAACAGATGTCTTTAGTATTCAGTTGGGTGAAGTAGAAAGCTTTCTTAATGGTAGTAGATATGTGGTGTGAAAGGAGAGGTTGTTATCAATTAATGTGCCTACCCCTCTAATAACACTGTATATTTTAAAGAGCTATCATTCATGTGAATAGATGTGCAAGAGTTGCTGTTTTCCAAACTGTACAATGCCATGTTTTTGGCATTCTGCTTCAGACCATGAAATTGACACCAGGAATTTGTCTAGGTTAGGACCTTTTGGAGAATATGAGTGTCTTCAGGGAATTGGATGAAGACTCCAAGCTTGCAATCATCTGCAGTCTTGGTCAGCAAAATGCCTTTGATGTCAGATATGACATAAGATAACTAGATGCCAAACAGCAGTGGTCTCAAAGCAAAACCCAGAGGTACACCACTGGTGACTAACCCTTTGAAGGACAGTGTGCCATCAAAAGTAATGGAGTGCTATTTATCAGTGATCTAGTTGGCAATCCATTGGGTTGCACAGAGATTTGCATTAGGTATGGCCAGTTTGTTGGTGATGGTTGAGGTGGCTACACTGTCCAAAGCTTTACCTAAACTGAGGTAAGCTATGTGCAAGGAGTTACCCTCATCTAGTTTTTCTGTAACTCTTTCAAAAAAGTTAGCCAGGTTTACTAGACATGGTCTACTTTTTACAAAACCAAACTGGTTAGGGTCTAGGGACTGTAGGCTCCCTGTGCTTCAGCTTATGATGTCCATGATGATGCAGTTCATAACCTTGAAACTTGTGCTGCTGAGGCTAGTGGGTATGCAATTGCCAGAGTTTATGGTGGGGCCTCTTCTGTGTGGGGAAACTACTACAGCTGTTATCTGAGATTCTGATAAGTATCCAGTGGAAATCTTGTGGTCGAATAGTTTAAAGAGGAAGTCTGATATGGGGTGTTTGAATCTTCTGAACAAAGACATCAGTATGTTATCTGGACCATCATAGTTGGTGCTTCTTGTCCTGGAGAGAACTTTTAGTATCAGTTCATTGTTGATTACTGGGAGAGGGGAGTGGTATACAGGCAGGATACTCTGTGATGGTAAGTTTAGAAACAACAGAGAGGAGATGCTGGAGTTGAGTTTATCTACAAGATTGATAGCTTTTTTCTCATGATATGAGTGGGCAATACCATTAGATAAAAAAATAATTTCAATGCTGTGTATCATTTCTAATGTTCTTTATATAATGAAAGAATTTGTTATGATTATCTTTTGCCGATGTATCAATTTGTGGCTCATAAGTTTGAATGATTTTACCTTGCTCCTTAGTTCTTTTAAGGTCGATCTTTCGGGTTATCTGCTTTCTAAGTCTGTTTATGGTTAAGTTCCATTAGAGGAGCTTGTTCTAAACTTGCCATTGTATTTGTGATAAACAGAAACATAAACATGTATGTGAGAGTAGAGACTGATGTATAAACTTGGGGCATATGCAGTAATACTTGCTATAGGATCTTCAAGAAGTTGGGAATTGTTGAACTACCACAAGTCATCATAAAAGTGTAAGAAAACTGGCTTTGGAGAAATCTCTAAATACAGTTCCTTTGGGCATTGAACTGTGCAGGGACCACATGGTGAATAAAACATTATAGTGATCTGATTTGTCCAGCAAAGGCTTGAGAATGGGTGGAGAACAGGCAGGGGCTGTGCAGCCAGGGTAGTTAAAGTCCACTAGAAAGAGAGCAATCCAAGCTTGTTAATATTCACTTTATGATTTGCAGGTGTCATGGATGAGGCTCTGTAGTTGGACAGAATGTGATATGAGATCTTATTTACAGATACTAGGCTATGAAGATGTTCAAGGTCATTATTCTTGTTGATTAGTCTGGAGATTATGGTGTTTCACATACGGTAGATGTGTCACCATCAGCAGCATTACTGCTATCTGTGCTTGCAGGCCTAAATGAATGGTAGGCAGAGAAGCTCAATAAAGAGGAAGTGCTGCCACTATTCAGGAGCCAGTTTTCAATGACAATACTAGACTTAGGAAGGCCTCAAGGGAAAGCATTTTCTTATTTAGGCTCCTAGAATTGAATAGGTTCATACTGAACCTTAACAGACTCAGATTTGTATTTACTAGTTTGCTGGACTAAGTAGACTGATATTACTTAGAAAAAGCCTGTAAAGGGAAAGAAAGCTCTGGCCAATATGAGAAAGTCTAATACAAACAGGTGTAAACCATCCTTAGTAAAAAGGTGGGATTGTCTTCCATCTCTCACAAGCTGATACACATTGGGCTTTCTCAAAATGGCACCAATAAGTAAGCTGATTACTAAAGTCAATCATCTGTTATTTTTTATGATACCATTGTCAGTGACAATAGGGCACTGCTCAAGACTACGTTCATGTCTACCCTTAGATACGTACTCAGAGAGGCCCATTATGTCCTTTTCATGTAGTCTGTTGTGATCATTCTCATGTCATTTATGATGACATCATATTCATGTTTAGGGTGAAGGGAGTTGAGTGACTTATGAGTGGAGGAATGGTGTACTACACTATAGCATCATCTATAGCAAGTAACTTATTATAGTGAGTGGACTGCTCTTGTGGCCTGTAAAGCATGGCAAAACCACTCCAATGCACTCTATTGAGCTGTACTGGGTAGTACTATAGCATATTGCACTGTATTCTGCTCTATTATTATAGGTTGCACTGTTTTGTAGTGTTTATAACTTTTTCCACCAACACCACAGAAAAAAGATATGTGGTATGAAGTGGTTGTTAGTGCATTGCTGATGTCTGACAGCATGGCAAGAGTCCATACTGCTGTACTTAGGTGGTCTTTGGGTTTTGAAAGCTCTTTTGGGAACCTTAACATAGGAAAGTTTTACATTTGTGTTGCATTGTATAGTTGCAGTGTTAGTCTGGGTACTGATAACCAGTTCAGGTGAGAGGTTTGCCTTTAGTTTTACTAAGTACTTGCACCTTTCTTGAGTGAAGTCTTATTGTGTAATATAAAATGATAGTTAGTAAGCAAGTAGCAGTTTGTACCCTACCTCAGGGTTCCTAATATTAAAGAGTCAAGAAATACCAGGGCATATGTTATGTAATAGCATGGAATTAGATAATCCTTTGTCCGTCTAGAGCGAAGGGGAAATTATATTATATGAATGCAGCTGTAAAGCAGTGATAAACAGTGTAAAAAAAAGTACAATACCATGTAATACAGTGCAATACAACAGCTATATGCTATATAAGGGGACAGCAAAAACAGTTATAAACAGTATAAAACAGTGCAAGCCACTATAGCATACCAGAATGCAGTACAATATAATATAGGTGCAGTTCACTACAGCTCAGTGTAGTGCATAACGTACAACACAGTTTAGTACAGTATTGCGTGGGTTTTCTGAACAGCAGACATGGATACTGCAGCTCAATGAACCAAGCCGATCAGTAAAGCAATAGTCAGAGGTGTTCCTAAACTCAGACTTCATGGAGTCATATTAGACTATTACTTTTCAATAGTACATCCAAGTGGCCACTGGCAGCAAATCATAAAAATACATAGCCATATCTCATACAGGCTAAAAGCCTATTCTATAAACACAAGAATCATTGGTTCATCTACTTGATTCTTACATTTACAATCTAATGGAATTCAAGAAGCTTCATAGGGTGTCAGAATATCATAGTGATGTCTTTTATTTCTTATACACTTCACATACCAATCTACCTAGATAAATAGATTGATAGATAGACAGATAGACAAGTAGACAGACAGATAGATGGATCTAGGGTATTGCACTAATGCCACATTTAAGCAAGATTCAGTTAATTGAATCCACATCATAAAATTCTGATCACTTTGAATGTAACACTACTGACGCTATGCACAACCCTCTCTGCTAACAGAAAAACAGACAGACATACAACTGCAATTATAAACAGAAAAGAGGGAGATCACAAAACACTGGGAAACAAAATAAAAAGCCTTTCTCAATAAAGTATCATCTCCTAGAACAAAACCAGCAATGTAGCATGATTAAGGTACACAATCCCAAAAAAAAAAAAAAAATAGGAAACATAACATTTTTTGCAGGGGGCAACCCCTTACACTTCACATGCACCACAACCTTAAATATTTTAACTTCAAGATCACACAACAGTGGAAAAAAGAACAACATTTTAATCCCAACTGTACTGCAATCATCACTTACAAACTGGAGCATATTTTGATAGAATAATGATATGAATAACCAAGCCAAAAATCATTGTTTCCATGAAACAAACAAAACACACACACACACACACACACACACAAAGAGTAATAGAACATTCTCTTCTTAAAACTTGAATCACACATACATGACTCACAGAACATTCAACCCAATATAGTGAACAACAAACAGTCAAATCATCAAAATCGGCACTACCTTGCATCCTGCAGGGAGTGAAAGTAGTGTTATTGCACTGATATAGTGGATGAGTAAATGTACTCGAATCATGTGTAAAACTACTGAACCAGTTGTACTACACAGACAGACCCACAGCTTCACCACCCCCCCTTACTAATATATGATAATAACCCTAACCTTGACCCTGCACCTGAACTAAGACTACCACTCTTTCTGACAATGCTTGTCCAAACTAAGGGATATGGTTAATAGAGCAGAAAAGGACAACAACTAGAAAGAGAAATTAACCAGCAAATCATATATTCAGTCATCTGCAAGTTCTATATTACTGGGTAAATTTACATATAATGAAAAAAGCACACTCAAATTTGGAGACTCGATTATTAAGGTTAGTAGCTTTATATGTTCTTGTGGTATATAGGCTTGATAATTGATATATATAAAATATTGTTCTTCCATCTCTTTGCCTAGAGTCTTTAGTATGATGTTTAATGATAGGTTAGGGTCAAACCAAATGTCCAAGTCTTTTTATTGGTAAATGTGACTCATATGCATTTAGTGAGTTTGTAGCATTTTAACTTTTGTTGAGTGCTAAACATCATTATGACTACTTTTTTGAAGTTTATTATAGGTTTCTGTGATAGCAGTCATTTCTACCAGTTGTTAAAGTCTTTAAGAATTAAAACCATAAAAGCTCACTGGTAGAGTGTATTTACTAGTTTGCTAGACTAAGCAGACTGATATTACTTAGAAAAAGAATTGTACTCCCCAAGTAAAAACCAAAACAGTACTTTATTCAGTGAGTTAAGCGCTTTCGTCTCTGTAATCAGAAACTTCATCAGAGCAATACAACCATTTAAATTCCTACATTTATACCCTAGGTAGTCATCACATGACTGATCCCTTCCCCAATAGAAAACTTGTATTTCACCATTTACTCATTTATGAAGTGTTAATGAAAACATTCTTTCACATTTCAGCCATCAATTAGACCTGTTACACACAATAAATATACATTTTTTGTATTTAAGGCATCTTCACCTTAATAAAAATACATTTATGCAAAATAATAATTACTAAAAAATCAAATTGTAATATAAAAACTTTTTAACCTACTCCTTATGTTAAAAATCTGAATTCCTTTTTTTTAAAAACTATACACGTATCATTTGTTGACACAGGAAGCAGGAATGAAACATTAAAAAATGTAGCCTCAAGTATTAAAAAATGGGTGTCAGTATTCCAAACACTTCTTTTACCCACCCATGTGATATCTAAATCTGTAGGGCTCTCTGTCTTAACACTGCCTTCAAATTTATAGACTCATTTAACCCTGGTAAAGTAGTCACATTTAATCTAAGCTGCCAATAAAATTCTTTTAAGGCTAGGTCATTGCATTTCCAAAAAAATCTTACTGTATTCCCTATATAAAACTGTGAACATCCCGAACACATGGTGATCTGAACTAAGCTCCTACTTCTACAGTTACTATTAGCTAATTTAACTAGTTGTGGGGGTGGACCCACAGCCACTCCAACACCTTCCAAAATGTAAGTACAATATTTACATGCTCTATGTTTTTGTGCTCCCTTCCTATTGGGATTTTCAAATATAGGGTGTTCCAACCAAAACTTTAAGTTATATTCCATCTTATAAACAAAACAACATTTCTCACCTACCATACCAAATAAATCCGAGTTAATTTTAAACATAATCCAATTTTTAACCATGATTTTCCTTACCATATTACTAAATTCCCCATGGTAAAGAACCATAGAGTTAATAAATGTAGACTCTGTCTGCATGTTTGGACACTGACCACAAGGTTCATCACTACCCAACAATGGTTTGCATCGGGTACCCTATCCTTATAAAACACTTTCACAACATTCAATCACCAATCCTGGAGGGAATCCCCTCTCAATAAACATCTTGAAGATGAGTGAAAGTTCCATTTTAAAATCACTAATATCAGAACACATCCTAGCTACTCTGATCATTTGTCCACTTACTAGATTCTTTTTTACATGGTGCAGATGGGAACTATGGAAATCTAAAAAATTATTCAAATAGGTTGGCTTCCTATACAATCTAGAACCAAAACATCTAGTCTCATATTTCTTAAATATTGTGATGTCCAAATAATCCACACTTTCTGTAGATCAGTTGTGAGTAAATTTTAAAAAATGTACAAACCCCATTAATAAAACTAGTAAATTCTTCCACTTCACTATCTTGTTTTTTCCACAAAATAAACACATCGTCAAGGTAATGCAAATATACGTACCATTGCTTACTGAATCTGGAGTTGAATATGAATTTGGTTTCCCATGAATACATAACTAAGTTTGCATATATGGGTGCGCAACTTGCCACCCTTAATCTGCTTGAAGTATTCACCTTCGAACATTACATAATTGTAACACAAAATAATTTCCATTAGTTCTATAAAGAAATTTATTGTAATTTTGTCTAATTTACCCAACTTTTGGACAGCTTCATAAAATAATTCCAGTCCTTCACAATGGGGTATTGATGTAAATAAGTCCACAGTGTCAATTGTGGAAAATATTACTTAGTCAGAATAGAACTGGTTCTTAATTTTCTTAAGGAAATCCCATGAATCGGTTAAGATATGTTCTACCGAATACAGTAATTCCTTCAAAACTCTGTCAACAAACACCCCTAAAAAATATGTAGAACTGTTTTGAGCAGCCACTGTCATTCTAAGGGGAGGGTTTAAAATATGTCTGTGTACTTTTGGAATACCAGATGCATTTGGTATTAATGGATAATCATTGTTTAAGAAATTATACACTGTTTCATTAATAGCTCCTTGTAGCAAGGAGTCTTCTAGAAACATTTGAAATTTTTATGTGCCATATTGATTTCATTTAGTGATACTATTGTATAAGTTTCAGTGTTATGCAATAGTTCATTCATGCTATTATTATAATCTGTTGTATTCATTACCACCATACCCACTCCTTTGTCCGGTTTCATTATCTTTATACCTCTATTCTGTCTAAGTTCTTTCAATAAAGTTATTTCTTCCTTACTCAAGTTATTCCCTATTACAATATTACCAGCTTACCAATTTTTTTAAATATAACATAGACAATTCTTCAAGGGCAGCAGGTACTGAATTTGTAGATGAAGCACAATGAAAGATAAAGTTTTTTGCCAGTAGCAACCTCTTCATTAGTTACATATCTCTTTAATGTGGAATTATTCGGAAGACTTTTACTTCTGCGGAGATTGTGCTTATTGACTGATATTGGTAAATTGTAATGACAGATGACTGAGTGACATTTTATGGTTAAAATGTTCTGAAATGGGTAGTTTTGTCACTATTGGGTCATACATTTTGTTTCATTGCTTACTGGAAAAATGTTCAAAACTACGAATTTAAAATGCACTCTAAAAAGTGGTGCTTTATTACACAAGGAATATAATTTATACAATCAGGAAGGTGAATTAAAGAATACATAAATGTATGCATGGCCCTAAAAATGTGTGCAAGGAGCCTATGGTTTGAAAACAGCCCAAAGATGAACTTAATTCTCCACTACTAAGAAAAACAAAAAAGTACCAAAGCTAACACAGCTGAAGGTAAAACAATAAACTTTAATGTACACAAAAGAGAGTAAGCGCTTTCACAGTGTGCTCTCACCGCTTCATCAGACTGTTCCAAACTAGTAACAAATGCAGTTAAATACCATAAGTTAATTAGTCAATTAAAGCAGTGATAAAATCATTAATTATCTAAGAGAAAAATGCAACAACAAGAAAGCAGGCAAATGAAACATATAAAAAAGATAAAAAATATATATATAAAAATATGCATAGAAAACAATCCTATACTCAGTGTTTTTGAGGTCTAGCCTAGTAACTAGTATTTATAGGAAACCCACAAGAAAGAATATTCTGCTCCATAGAGATAGCATGCATCCTAGGAATGTTACCCGAAATGTTATTAAGGGGCAGGTGTACAGGGTCATGAGACACCATAATAATGACGAACAGCTTGCCGAGGCCCTGGAGACCTTGAAAATGGATTTTCTAGACAGAGGTTACAAGGAAAAGGATATTGACAGTTGTATTACTGATGTGTATAAAGAGAGAGGGGGGAAATGCAGGCCTTATTACGCTGCTGCACCTAACACTGAAGCCATAGCTACAGAACAAAGGACAGGACTGATTAGGTTTCCTCTCACATATTCTTCTGATGTTAGTAGTATATGTGATATTGTCAAAAGGAACTGGGGCATTTTGGATACTGTAAATGAATTAAGAAATGCCATAGATACTGTTCCACACTTTTCTTTTAAAAATAACAGATCCTTGAAAAGGCATCTGTGCTACAATACTTCTACTTTTAACAAGGTTTTACAGTCAGAGAGGCATAGTACTTTTAAATGCAGGAATTGCACAGCCTGCAAGTTTATACACTCTAGTTCTACTTACATGCACCCTCATATGCACTTTAAAATAGACACAAACTTTTATGCTGATTGCAGGACTAAGAACATTGTTTATTTTAGTTACTGCACTTTCTGCCATGCCTTTTATGTAGGCATTTGTTTCTGTACCGATCTATTTTTATTCTCAGCATACTTTTTACACTTTTGGATCTCTTGGTTGAGAATAAAGCATGGCAGAAGGCAATGATGTTGAAGTGACTTTTAATCCTGCCAGATAGCTTCTTCTGTCAACAAAGTGGCTAGTGACCACCTTAACAACATTATGGAAATTGTATCTAACCCCCTCCTTGTTACTGACCTTACCTTGACTTCTAGAGTTGATTTAGATATAGACAAGACTTACCCACCTTTCATGAACAAATTTAAAGAACTGGAAAATAAGCTTTATAAATTTAAACGGCTGCAATGGCAACAATTTCATCTAGAAGCATCTTTAAAGCATAAGGTTGTACCCAGGGGCCTAAGAATTCTCAATATGCCTAGCTATGGTAATGTATATCCAGACCTGCTGATGAAATGGCAGTCATTTAACTTGCAAGCAAGCTCTGGCTACTTTTATTTTATTTATTTATTTATTTATTTATTTCAGTTTGATTACCGGGGAAGTCCACTGTGTCAAGAAGAACCCATTTTCAGTGGAGGCCCGGGGAGAAAAGCTCCAAAATAGAATAACCAATACAAAGTTAAGAAGAATACAATGATAAATTCACACAGCAGAAAACATAATAAGATACAGTAAATTCAAATTTACAATAGAAAGTACACTCAGGACAATGTAAAATATCTATTTACAATAGAATGTAGACACAGAAAGAACATTGAGTATGGAAATATACAATGGAATGTACACACTGCAGGAGTTTCCTGAGGAAACAGCAACATTGAAGATTTTTTTTTTGTTAGGTTGTTAATATTTTTGTCCAAACAGAGTGGTAGGAGCATGCTAATGGCATAGCTGGAGTTCGAGTGTATAAAGGGTGCAGGAGTAAGGGACCTAGTGTAGGGACTTAGTCATGGGGAGCTTTGAGATTAAGTAGGGTGAAAACAAGGACATTTCCTTTTTGATGATACGTGTAAGAAAAGCTGGGTTTTGAAGTGATCTAAGTTAGGTGTAGTTCTAAGAGAAGGAGGGAGAGAGCTCCATTTTCTACCTAGAGAGAATGATAGTAGTTGTTGGCCAGCAGGATGTTTAGGTCTAGGAATGGTGATTAGATTTTGGTGTTCAGATCTTAAAGATCGTTTGGGAGTGTAACGGGGGAGGATGGAGGATAGAGCAGGGCATTTTTCTGGGTGGAATATTAGTTTATGAGTGGTTGTTAGTTGGAGATAGTCAAGGTGGTTTGGGAGTTCTAGCCAGTTTAAAGATTGAAGGGAGAGGCAGTGGTGGGTAGAGTGGCAAATTTAGAGATTTGATTATAGCGGGCCTCAAGTTTAGATGAGAGGGAGGCTGACAGATTAGAGAGGAGAGGGGCTCCATAAAGAAGTGATGGTAGGAGGAAGCAGGTAGCTAAGGTTTGCCTGGAGGATTTGGAAAGAAATAGATTATTTCTGTAGAGCATGCCTAGTTTTTGGAGTTTTTTTTGTTTATGTTTTGTTGAATGTGGAGGTCGAATTTAAGGTGTTCGTCTATGGTTATGCCTAGGAGTTTAGTGTAGGGGACTACTTCTATAGGAGTGTTAGATTGGCTGAGGATGTTAAAAGAGTTTTTGTCCAAGGATGAGGTCTTGGTAGGGAGGAAATTTAGTATTTTGGATTTACTGGAATTGAGGGAGAGATGATTTTGGTGCATCCAGTTTTCTGTAGTGGAAAAAGCTGTTTGAGTTCTAGAGAGAAGTTTGGCTAAGTTGGGGGCAGCACAGACTAAGGTAGAGTTGTCAGCGTATTGAATGACAGTAGTGTCAGGGAGAGCAGTGTGAAGGTTATTTATGAAGATGTTGAAAAGTATGGGACCGAGAATGGATCCCTGAGGAACGCCAGTTGGAGTAGGTAAGAAGGAGGAGGTACAGTTCTTCCATCTGACAGCCTGGGATCTGTCAGAGAGGTAGCTGGAGAATGAGGAAAGAGTATTAGAGGAAAGATTAAGGTTGGAGAAGTGGCAGAGGAGGTGTGAATGGGAGATAGTGTCAAAGGCTTTAGAAAGGTCTAGCAGGATAGTGGATACTAGAAGTCCAGAACTTCGGGCTTGGTTAACAGTTTCTAAGAAGGAAAGAAGGGCAGTTATGGTGCTGTGGCCTGGACGGAAACCATATTGGGTGGGTGTAACTAGCTGATACTCTGTTAGGTAGGGTAAGAGTTGGCAGTGGACACATTTTTCAAGAATTTTTGATAAAGGAGAGAGGAGGGCTATAGGGCGGAAGTTAGAAACAGAGTTGTTTTTACCTCCTTTATGAAGTGGTAGAACGTAGGCAGAATGCCAAAGTTTAGGAATGTAAGACTCTTGTAAGTATCTGTTAATAAGGATGCTAATTGGAAGAGCTATTCCATCGGCTGCGTGTTTGAGGAAAGAGGGGGGAATGTTGTCAGGGGCGTTGGAGCAAGGTTTTAGTTTGGTTAAGAGCTTTTTTATGAAAGCTGTGGAAACTGGTTTGAGTTGAAACAGAGGATGATGGTTATTGGGAGCATTTAGGATGTTGGCAAGGCTGTTGGCAGGGAATGTTTTGGTTAGTTTGGCTATAGAGTCAGTAAAGAAAGTGTTGAATAGTGAGCTAAGTTCATTGTCTGATAAATTGGGGTCAGGGCAGGGGTTAGTTTGTGATCCAGGATGGAGAAGAGAGTTAACAGATTTCCAGAATTGTTTGGGGTTGTTAAGGTTAGTAGTGTGAAGTTTGTTGTAGTATTTTTTTTTGTCCCAGATGATTAGTTTTTTACTTGGTTGCGGAGTTGGGTATAATGGAGCAAGGCAGAAGGCAGTTTGCTTTTCTGATAAAGTTTCCAAGATTTGTCTCTGAGTTGCATGGTTTGTTTAGTCTCTTTGGTTAGCCAAGGAGCAGAATTGGCTTTGATTCATTTATGTCTAAGAGGGGCTAAAGAGTTAAGAGTAGATAGGAAGATGGAGTTAAAATGTTCTACGGCATTGTCGAGGGACAGAGTTTGAAGGATATGCCAGTTGATTTCTTTGAATATGTTGGAGAAGACTTGGAACTTCTTATAGAATTCTTTCTTTCAGAAGAGAAATAATTGCAATGTCAGATCTCAGTTCTGCAGGATGAAATTTATAGTTCCTTTCCTGCTGATATTATGGGGAACAAACTTGATAACCTCTATGGCAACATCCTGGCTTATGAGAAGAGGTTACAGTCCGCTAAAATAAAGGAATTGTAATGCGACATCAAGGATTTTACTACTGGAGCGTTTTTTTGCATGGGGTAGAAGTAACCCCCACACCAGCCGTGAACTCGGAAGATGCACCACAAACATCAGATCCTTTGTGTGAAACTACCAGGGAATCTCTGAATCAGCCTGTATCTTTGATGGGAGGAGCCATGAATGCCAACTCCACAGAACTGGCTCAGTCGACCGGAAGCGGAGCTGAGTCATCACACCACCATAGTACCGCTGAGGTAGCACCCCTGATACATCTTCGTAAAAAAAGGAAGTCCCATTCTGACGATAATGGTGACTCCACTACTAATGTTAACACTGGAGCCAGACCTAGGGCTATCACTTCTTTTCAACTTCTGAGCCCTTTTCCTATCAGGGACAGGTCACAGAATCGAGGGAGGAAGGGCAGACTCTATCGCCTCCCAAGTACTGAAATGAATGTGAACCTAACAGGCCAATGGAAAAGGAGGTAAACAGTTTAGTTTTTAATATTTCCTCTGTACAGCTTACTGCTGCACAGTTAGCATTGCTGAACAAAGGTTTATCATTCGTCCCTGCCAGAGAAGCCGAGCTAACTAGTGTCTTAACTGATCTTAGATTGTTTGGTAGGACTCTTACATTGAAAGCGATGCTACCTGACACTGTTAACACTGACACTGCTTCCTTTAGAAAACCCAGCACTTTTATCCCACCACCCAATGCCAAGATAGAGACCTTTATTCAGACTTGTGAGAAGCAAATAAGAAGAGAATTTGAATCTAATAAAAAGAAGAGATACTTTAATCTTAATGATGAATATGCAGCCCTCAATTAACTCAAGAACTTGAAATCCTTAGAGATTAGACCAGCAGATAAGGGTGGTGGAATTGTTGTGTTAGACAAGGACTTACATCAAGCACAAATGCATAAATTGTTGTGTGATGACACCACTATGTCTGTATTTCTAAAACTGCTGTTTATGGTATGACCAAGAAGGTTTCCTTCCTTATTTTCGATCTGCTTATGATGGGTATGATCGATAATACGCTGTTTAAATATTTTGAGGTACAGCAACCACTTATACTGATCATTTATAGCTTACCCAAAGTGCATAAAAATCTAACACTGCCACCCATGCACCCAATAGTGTCTGGGAAAGGTTGGGTAACCGAGACACTTTCTATTTACGTTGAAAAGAATTTGCATTCTCTGTTGGACACTTGTGACACCGTCCTAAACGATACTAGGACCTTCTTACAAAGATTATATATGGCTACTTCTGATTTGAGTGCTGATTATCTTTTAGTGACAATGGATGTAGAGTCACTCTTTACTGTGATCCCCAATACTTGGGGTATAGAAAATGTCAGGAAAGTTATGCATGTCAACCATTGTTTTACTGAGGACAAGATCAATTTAATCTATGCCCTTTTAGAATTGGTTTTAGAAAACAATGTCTTTTTGTTTGAAGATCAATTTTATGCACAAAAGGTTGGCGTGGCAATGGGCACAGCTTGTGCCAACAGCTACTCCATCCTTGTGTTGGTACAATGGGAGAGAGACATATTATTTCAGGCTGAGGGCTTCTCTGAACATATCTTATGGGATGTAAGATTTGTTGACGATATTTTTTTGTGGTGGAGGGGGTCAGTTGAGAGTCTCATGCAGTTTATAGAGTTCCTACATCAGTCTGCAGATTTTTTTAAGATTTACTTTTAAATATTCTTTTGATGAAATTGAATTTCTTGATGTTAAGGTGAACAAAACTGATTTGACTAGCCTAGTAACTAGTATTTATAGGAAACCCACAAGAAAGAATAATCTGCTCCATAGAGATAGCATGCATCCTAGTCATGGTACCTGAAATGTTGTTAAGGGGCAGGTGTACAGGGTCATGAGACTCCATAATAATGACAAACAGCTTGCTGAGGCCCTGGAGACCTTGAAAATGGATTTTCTAGATAGAGGCTACAAGGAAAAGGATATTGACAGTTGTATTACTGATGCGTATAAGGAGAGAGGGGGGAAATGCAGGCCTTATTACGCTGCTGCACCTAACACTAAAGCCATAGCTACAGAACAAAGGACAGGACTGATTAGGTTTCCTTTCTCATATTCTTCTGATGTTAGTAGTATATGTGATACTGTCAAAAGGAACTGGGGCAGTTTGGATACTGTAGATGAATTAAGAAATGCCATAGATACTGTTCCACACTTTTCTTTTAAAAATAACAGATCCTTGAAAAGGCACCTATGCTACAATACTTCTACTTTTAACAAGTTTTTACAGGCAGAGAGGCATGGTACTTTTAAATGCAGGAATTGCACAGCCTGCAAATTTATACACTCTAGTCCTACTTACATGCACCCTAATATGCACTTTAAAATAGACACAAACTTTTATGCTGATTGCAGGACTAAGAACATTGTTTATTTTAGTTACTGCACTTTCTGCCATGCTTTTTATGTAGGCATGAGTAACAGACAACTCAAAGACAGGGTGCTGGAACATCAGAGAGACATTAGAAACAAGAAAGACACCAATGCCCTTGCTAAGCATATTATGTGCCATGGACAGGAACATAATTTTAAATTCCTTGTGCTAGAGATCATTCCTGAGAGTTTACGAGGGGGAGATCTTAGGAATCACACAGAATCTGCAGAGCAAAAATGGATTCTGTCTCTTAATGCTGATAAAATACCAGGTCTTAATGAAGTTGTCTCTATTATGCCTTTTTTAAAAGATAAATCTCTCAAACATTGAGTATAGGATTGTTTTATATACATATTTTTATATATATATTTTATCTTTTTTATATGTTTCATTTGCCTGCTTTCTTGTTGTGACATTTTTCTCTTAGATGATTGATGCTTTTATCACTGCTTTAATTGACTAATTAACTTATGGTATTTAACTGCATTTGTTACTAGTTTAGAACAGTCTGATGAAGCGGTGAGAGCACACAGTGAAAGCGCTTACTCTCTTTTGTGTGCATTAAAGTTTATTGTTTTACCTTCAGCTGTGTTAGCTTCAGTACTTTTTGTTTTTCTTAGTAGTTACTTGTTACTGTACTGATCTATTTTTATTCTCAGCATACTTTTTACACTTAATTCTCCACTAGCTGGGTGCGTTTTATTTGAATGTGGGTTTTAATGCTGTTTCAATGAATGTGAGTTTCAATGGCAGAGAAGTTTACTGCTCATGCTAAGTCTGTTTTCATTTTGAGATTGCATTTTTTTATCAAATAGCTATCAGTGTTTGTGCAAATTTATTTCAATATCTGTAATCATTGTACAAGTAAACAGGTTTGAACAGTGTTTATGATAACTGGGAAGAAATAGCAAACTAATGGAACACTGGAATGTCTGGGAAGGGAGCTGCTGTGGGGGGGGGGGTTGCTGCAGGAGGGGATGCTCTTGGGGAGGGCCCCAGTCTATTACCCTGCCTAGGGACCCATTTGACCATGATCTAGCTCTACCTCAGAGGTACTAAATCACCCAACCAAACTTAACAGTTCATGAGCTCCATGATACCAACATTGTGGACCAGTACTGTGTGGATAAATGTACCAGGTAGGACCTAAGAGATATGTGTAGGCCATGGGAATCATGGATTATCCATCCCAGAGGATACCAAGTAGGTGTGGCTTTATTTATACTAACTACAAGGACCTGTCAGGGACACAATAGGGATTTCCCAGGCATCTCCTATGAGAATATTCCATATGTTTCTAAATGTGAAGCTGCACCATGTGGGGGATCATTGCACTTTCCACATACCCCAGAAGACAGAGCAAACACTGTGTAGGAATTTTATGATATAGCCCACATCCCTGAGGTAGTCGGGGGCCATAGGCTGCACCCTCATTGAAGTAAAGGTATGTTAACCATAAAGGGTATCACTCTATTAATTGCCAGGTGTAATGTATAGGGTATAATTTACATAATCTCTGCAGACCATCCAGGAAGTTTATCACAAGTTTCACATAAGGCACATGTGTGACCTTTACCAATGGTTTGTGAGGGATGACTTTCCCCAGAGGCAACTTTTTGATGATGCCAAATATGCCCTGAAGCCCTGGTTGATGACACCCATCAGACCTTTACAGAATGAAACAAACTAGGGATAAAACTATGCCCTATCACACACCAGGGACATTGTGCAGCATATGTTTGGGATGCTGTAGGCATGCTTTCATTGCCCAGATGCATTGAGTGGTGCCCTGCAGTACGACTATGCTACATGTACTAAAATCCTTTCAGTATATGTAATGTTACATAATGTCATACTTCGGAGGCTGTTACAACAGGGAGGTACAATTGCAGGAGGAACATCTTCCAGGCACAACAGGCAGTGGAGGCTGAGCCAGATGAGAAGTCATTGGACGAGCCAGCAACAGGGGATGGACATGCCAGATTGAGGCAGTAGTAGTTTGCCATGTGACTGTTAAAGAGGTAGCAACTGGCACATAGCTTCAGCACATAGTAAAGCATAAGCACTGCAGTAAAAGTGATGCACGCAAACCTAACAGTGGACAGTGCTTACCCATGTACAGGCTGGCCACACAGTTCATTAGACAAGGGCAACCCAAGTAACAAAGTACATAGAGCAGAGCAGAGTTATTATCATTTGCACAGGTAGGGGAGTGAGCACATGTATGAAAGGTCTTTCACAGACAAATATGTGAGTGCTGTATGAACTGAAAAAGTGCAACTGCACTGTGTATATATTTGCTGAGACAGAAGGGGATAAAAGCAGAAGGTTTGTGAAGGGCCATTGTGACTGGCTGACTGAGCGTGTGAAACATTAGAGATGCAGTGATGTGTGTATGCGTGTGTGTGTGTGTGTGTGTGTGTGTGTGTGTGTGTGTGTGTGTGTGTGTGTGTGTGTGTGTGTGTGTGTGCGTGCGCTCGTGCATAAGCATGTGTGTGTGTGTGTGTGTGTGTGTGTGTGTGTGTGTGTGTGTGTGTGTGTGTGTGTGTGTGTGTGTGTGTGTGTGTCAGAACTCAGCCTCAGTAGTAGTTGCAGCATTCCAGATCAATCTACTGGACACATCTAGGGCATGCATGGTAGAACTGCTGGCCATCCCATGGACACTGCTGCCTATGAGAGTTGCCTCTACCAGGAGCTGCATGGGTAGTACCATGGCCCTGGCTAGATGTTTGTGTGCTGCATGATCATTAACATCATCCATTCCCAGATGACTAGCAAAACTCTGACGGCACCCTCTCCTGGTTGAAGTCACCTTCACAACTGATGTCACGGTGGAAATGCAAGTGCTGTATGACCATGATTTTGACCATCCATGGCCATCATGACCACCATCTGTGGAGGTAGTGGTGGACCAACATCCTGAACTGCATGTGACACATGGCATGCAAGCATGAAAGAACATTGTGCATACTAGTATATGACTAAGTCTATCCAAACTGTCATAAATGCAGGACATGCAACACCTGGCGGTCATCCTGCACACCCAGCATTATCCATACCAACTCTGAAATGTCAGTGGCACTACTTGCCTGTGCCTCCAAAATGGAACTGCATATTAACTGTCTCACAATGATTGACACAGCCATTGTGTGTATGTGCAAGGGGGGGAGTGGTAGCCATCTATCCAATGAGCACTGGTTCTTACCCCTCAGTATTCTCTCTCTGCCCTGTTGGACTTGTGGCAGATACTGATGAGTGGCTCATGGGGGAGTTTCACATTACCCTGACTATGAGTGTTCACAGTAACCTGGCTTCCCTCTATGGTGTGTATCTCTTCGTTGTCTCCAAGCATAGAGATGACATAGTGGATCTAGTGGTCACCATTCCCTGTGTTCAGCGCGCGCACACACACACACACACACACACACACACACACACACACACACAAAAAAAAACACAAAGATACACACAGAGTCTCTATACTGCATGACTCTGCCAGCTCATCACTACCATCATCATCAGAGGTAGACTGCATTCCAACGTCAGATGATGGAAGTTCCACAGTGATGGCTTCAGTTAAAGATTCACCAGTGAGCACATCAAAGTTCTAAGCCTATAAAACCTACCTATAATAGACTACCTATGTATAACCTACCTACTGCCTGTGACGTACTCCCAGTGCAGGTATGATTGTAGAGTGTTTTCCAACAGAATGGAGAAATATTTTATCTTGTGAAGATGCTCTTGGAGGTTGTATCCTTAATGTTCCTATAACTCCCATAACACACACCTTTGCTAAGACAGGAAGTGACACTTTAATAGTAACTGTACTGTAATCCAGGTATGACAATATCCACCTGGAGTGTTTCTAATGGCTATTCTATGAATACATTGCAGTTCTGCTCTGGTGTCCAGCAACATACTGTGTGATGTTGCTGTGCTTTTCTCAGAGGCCAGAAACACCTCCCCCTTCTCCATGAGAGATGGGTCATCCAGTGACCCACCTCCTATCACCCTACTTTCCCATGCAAAGTGGAGAGCTTATTTTATTTATTTATTTATTTATTTTATTTTATTTTATTTTATTTTACATTTGTTGACCGGGATAGTCCAGCTGGATACATATCCATTTTCAGTGGAGGCCCGGGGAGAAAAGCTCCAAGGAACAGAGGTACAAGAGCACATATTACAAACATTACAATGGAAATTGAACATTTAGTATAATACGTTAAATACACTTATGATATTGGAAAAGTTCCAAAGAATAGTGGTACAAGAGCAAATATTCTAAGCAATACAACAGAAATTAGACATTTAGTACAATAAGTTGGTACGCTTCTAATATTGGATTAGAACAATAAGTAAGTAAAAAAGATGGAATCCTAGGAAGAAAGGAGTTGGTAAGATATATTGTAAAGGTTATAAGGTGACCCATTTGAGTTAGGTTACATAGTGGCTAGTCTAGGCCGTATGGGGTCATGGGCATGGGATATTAATCAGGGTTAGGGCATGGGCATAACCATTGGGTTTTTAGAAACGCTCGGAGGTGAATTTTAAATTGGTCCAGAGTGGTCAATTGTCTAAGGTTGCTTGGAAGGGCATTCCATAACTTGCCAATGGAATTGGCATAGACAGCATCCCCTCCTGAGTTGTTAGGTTTGATGGTCAATACTTGACTAATTTTGGATGACCTAAGGGATGATAGATTTGAATAGGAGGTGAGAATGTTGTTTAGAGAGGGAGTTTTGTCAGGGTGTTTAATGATTTTGAATGCCTCGGTAAGCTGGTTAAGTTTCAGAAGATTAGGCAATTCTAACCATCCTAGTGTTCTAAGGTTTAGGCAATGGTGGGTACGGTAGGGCATACCGGTGATAAATCTAGCTATGTGGTGATAGGCAGTGGATAGTTTATTAAGCTCTTTTTTGTGAAGAAAGGAGAATATAGGGGAGGCATATAGGAGGGTGGAGAGGAGGTGAGTTCTGGCAATGGTTAGCGTGGTGTGAGGGGTTAGGAATTTCTTTATCCTGTACATGGATCCGAGTTTCTTGTTCAGTGTTTTAGTGGTCAGATTCACGTGCATGTCAAATCTAAGTTTGTGGTCTATTGTCACCCCAAGTAGTTTGGTGTGGGAGACTGGATAGATTTTGGTGCCATTGTTAGCAGAGACAACAAAGGTAGGAGTTTGGGTGCTGGGAAATTGTAGACTGGGAGGTATTGCTGGAGAAGGGAAGAATAAAAGTAATTTGGTTTTGGTTGGATTGAGTAGGAGTTTTAGGTCTGAGAACCATTTTTCTACTAATGAGAAGCAGATTTGGGTAGTAGCTTGAAGGTTGGTGAGAGACGTCAGAACAAATAAGGGTAGAGTCGTCTGCATATTGGATGCAGGTGGTATTGGGAAGGACTGAGTGTAAATCGTTAATAAAGAGAGAGAAAAGAAGGGGACCAAGGATAGATCCTTGAGGGACACCGATATTAGTGGGAAGAAGGTCTGAAATCCTATTATGCCACTGTACTGCTTGATTTCTACCAGAGAGGTATGCGTTGAACCAACTAATGGTGGATTTGCTAAGGTTGAAGGTTTCAAGTGTGAGGAGAAGTTGTTTATGGTTAACCATATCAAAGGCTTTTGATAGGTCAAGAAAGAGCGCAGAGGAAATTAATTTGTTGTTCGGTTGCAGTTGATTGAGTCAACAAAGGAGAGAAGAGCAGTGGTGGTGCTGTGATGTGGCGAAAGCCGTGTTGGGAATTAGATAGGAGTTTGTTTTGGGTAAGGTGGGTGATAAGTTGCTTGTGAATGCAGCGTTCCATAATTTTGGATAGAGGGGACAGGATTGCAATGGGTCAATAATTAGATGGATCAGTGGAGGGACCTCCTTTGTGGAGAGGAATAATAAAGGAGGTTTTCCAGATAGAGGGGATCGAGGCTTCAGAGATTGAACGGTTAATAAGGATAGATACAGGGTAAGCAATGGCATCAGCTGCTATTTGCAAGTATTTTGCCGGAAGTAGGTCAGCCGCTAGGGTGGTTGGTTTAAGTTTTTTTAGAAGGGTATGGATATAGGAGGTAGAGGTGGGTGCTAAGTTGAAGGCAGGTTGATTAGGAACCTTGGGGGTGGTTGCGGCCGAGGGGGGGGAGGTAAGCTGACTGGCGAGGGACTGGATAGTCTCAGTAAAAAAAGAATTGAAAGAGTTTGCTATCTCACTTGGATCTTTATCCATAAGTGTTGCAGGTGTGGGGGTGGAAGATTTACCTAGATGGAGGAGTTGGTTGAAGCCAGCCCAAAATTTTTTAGGGTTGTGTTGATGCTTATCTTGGAGGTGATAGAAATATTGCTTTTTATCGGATGTAACAGCTGCTTTAGTTGAATTTCTAAGCTGAAGGAATTTGTTACGGTCTAGAGGGGTTTTAGTGGTTCTCCATTTGTTCCATGCCAGGTTTCTGAGTTTAATTTTATTTTTTGTGTCATTAGATAGCCAAGGTGCGATACGATCCCTGGTTCTAATGAGTCGTTTTGGGGCATGGGAGTCCAGTATTTTGAGGAAAGTGTCATTAAAATGGGATACACTTTCTTCTAAGGGAAGGGTTTTTAGGATAGACCAGTTGCATGCTTTAAGGTCAGCAAGAAATTGATCCGGGATGAAATTCTTGCTGTTCCTAACAAGTCTGGTTAGGGGGGGGTAAGTATTTGGGCATTTATGTTTTGTTATAAAGGTAATGAGGTGGTCACTAAGGTCATTGGGGAGGGTCCCCACGGAATAGTTGGAAGGGTCTTTGTTTGTAAGTATCCAGTCTATGGTACTATCTTTTTGTAGGGGATAGCCAATTCTAGTGGGAGAAAGAATAAGTTGGGAAAAACCATGTAAGTTAATAGGGAGAGGGTTGGGATGAGAGGAGTATAGAGACCAGTCAATGTTAACGTCTCCTAAAATTATTGTTTCTTGTGGGTAGAAGGTGGAAAGCCAGTTGAGGGTTTGTTCAAGGATTTCAGTGTTGCTCCCTGGGGGTAAGTAGGTGACTATGAGATTAATACTTTTTTGGTTATTTAGGCTTAGTTTTAGGGCAATCAATTCTTGGTTACGGAGAATTGGAGGTTGAAGGGGATGTCTGGTAATGTTCAAGGAGTTTTTGAATAAGACTGCTATTCCTCCACCCTTTCTTGTAACTCTATCTGCCCTGAGGATGTTATACCCAGGTGGGATGATTTCCTCATCCTTGGTGATAGGTTTGAGCCATGTTTCAGAAAGACACATGATGTCAGGGGAGTGAGTTTCTAGCAGAGCATGAAGGTTGTGAACTTTGTTGTTGATGCTTATGCGTTGAGGTGAAGCATATGGAGTGAGCCTAATGGGCTTCTAGGAGTGCTACCGGAGTCTAGGCTTAGGTCACTGGAGGGGCCAGGGTTGGGGTGGATGTCACCGTCTCTAGTTATGGATCTTTTTAAATGGTCAAGTATTCTTTGGAGTTTAATTATTAGTATGAGATTATCTCTAGATGAGGATGATTTTGGGTAAGAGAGGGTGAGGTGGAAGCAGTAGAGATTGTTGTTAGAAGTTGGGTAAAAAGAGGGATGAATACAATTGAGGGTGACATTGGAGTATAGGGAGGTTTGGCTGTTGGGAAGGTAGGCGTCTGCAGGGTTTAAGGTATCATAACTTGTTAGCAGGTAGGTTGAGATAAGTAGAAGCATTATAGGAGGGAGATTAGTATAAGAGTGTCCTGCCATGGTGTGGGGGGGGGGAGTGAGCTACCTTGTTACAACTAGTGAGCAGAGAAACTAGGAGACGGGTGGTGAGAGTGTTAATGAAGGAGTTATAAGGGCAAATAGGGGGGTGGTCCTTGAAGTAAAGTCAGCTGATGAGTGGGGGAGTGGTATTCAAGAGAGGGACTGTAGCGATTGGGTGGAGGGAAGGGGGATGGATCTAATGAGCAAATAAATGTAGAGGTAGTGGGGGCGGGTGGGAATAGGGGGCAGGGTGGGGCGCGGAGCGAGCCCGAGCGTAGCGAGGGCGAAGCGGAGCGGGGATGACACCACCAAGGATTTACCTTCTTCCAAAGGTAGCCACTTTTAATAGAATGTAACAGCCTGTTTTTCTTAGTAAAGGGTCCACTGTTATAGTAGGCTTAAGTTAACAGATAGGAGGTAACTGTTGGTAGAATTCACAAAGCAGATGGCTTTCTGTTAAGCAGAAAGTTAGATTAGAAGAGACTAATCAAGTCCCAGATCTTTCCGTTGGTGCCTGACACAACTGACTGTACAAAATGCTGTGAGAAGGTAGATTGTTTTACCTAGTCAGGTTAGTTATATTGCTTAGCTAGCTGTGTGCATTCGCACAGGAGAGGGTCGTCTTAGGGCTGCCGTGTTGGATAGGTGCCACGCGTTACTTTAGGGTAAGGGGCTGAAAGGAGAAAATAAAATACAGAGTGGTTAAGATTCAAGCAGTACACAGTCGCAGCTATTTTAAACAGTTCAAGATAAGACATGTAATGCTATTATTCATCTGAGTAAAAAAACAGTTACAGAATTGTTAATCACATATTACTTTTTTCTGTTTGGCGACCTGCCTTATACTGGAGAACTGAGGCAACGCCACTGGGCCTTCAGAGCGTGCTCTGAAGTACGCACCATAAACAATGATAACAAATTGTGAGAAGTTTAGAGTTTAAGCAAGTAAAGAAACACTTTGCACTGAAGGTCAAATCAAAAATGAGAGATATACAGAAGTGTTAAGCTAGGATAGCGAGCAGTACTAACTACGCGCTCATGTTACAGCAGTAACCCTGGTATAGAACTTTTTTACAAACACGGTAGTTCAACTGCCCCAAAACACTTCTAAGCAAAAAAGAGACTGGGTGAATGTGCTTCTCCAGCGACTGCTTAATCACAACTGTACAAGACACGTGCTTTCATTCAATCGGATTTCTTAACAAACAGCATTAGTTCCGTAACAAACTACTGCATCATCTAATCAAGCAAGGCTAGTATCACAGTGATTCATCCACAACAAACCTTAGTTAGGTTAATAATAACTGTTGAAAAAAAGACACTGCTGGGTTGAAATCAATTTACAACATACCCAAAGTACTCCAGAAGGCGACCGCAAATATACAGAGGTCTGGTCGGATCTGGTCCTTTAGACAAAGTGACGCGGCGGAATTACCGTGGGGGTGTAATGAAACCTCGGGAGCAGGGATTGCACCGCGGGAACACCGCCAAGGATTTACCGCCAAGGATTTACCTTCTTCCAAAGGTAGCCACTTTTAATAGAATGTAACAGCCTGTTTTTCTTAGTAAAGGGTCCACTGTTATAGTAGGCTTAAGTTAACAGATAGGAGGTAACTGTTGGTAGAATTCACAAAGCAGATGGCTTTCTTTTAAGCAGAAAGTTAGATTAGAAGAGACTAATCAAGTCCCAGATCTTTCCGTTGGTGCCTGACACAACTGACTGTACAAAATGCTGTGAGAAGGTAGATTGTTTTACCTAGTCAGGTTAGTTATATTGCTTAGCTAGCTGTGTGCATTCGCACAGGAGAGGGTCGTCTTAGGGCTGCCGTGTTGGATAGGTGCCACGCGTTACTTTAGGGTAAGGGGCTAGTCAGGTTAGTTATATTGCTTAGCTAGCTGTGTGCATTCGCACAGGAGAGGGTCGTCTTAGGGCTGCCGTGTTGGATAGGTGCCACGCGTTACTTTAGGGTAAGGGGCTAGTCAGGTTAGTTATATTGCTTAGCTAGCTGTGTGCATTCACACAGGAGAGGGTCGTCTTAGGGCTGCCGTGTTGGATAGGTGCCACGCGTTACTTTAGGGTAAGGGGCCAAAGTACTCCAGAAGGCGACCGCAAATATACAGAGGTCTGGTCGGATCTGGTCCTTTAGACAATGTTGGTGGCCTGGTCATAACTGCAGTCATGGACACCAACAACATTGATTTTAGCCACAAGATTTTTCCGTGCACAGTCTTGGTAGGCCCATTTATCAGAATTGTGCCTGAAGGGGACAGAGTACTTGCAGTAGAAACTCATTTTTCCAGATTTGATAACTTGCATTTTCAGGTGTTTCTTTCTAATGGAGACACTGCTTTCCACTTACTTTTCTCTGCCAAGCACATTGATGTGGTTATGGGAAACACTCATGTCAGCATGATGACAATGACTGCCCTTGGCTACTCATTAAATCACTGTATACCTCCTTGTCTCTATAGCTCACTAAGGGTGTTATTTCTACATATAGGAGTCTGCCCATATACTTCCCACAATGTCAGCCCTGCAAGTAGCACTGACAATGCATCTCTCCCCCTCAAAAAACAAGCTTATAGATTAGAGGTGACAGTACTGACAAAGGTTGGTGCTCCGTGTCCCACAGTTAACTCAACTATATACGTGATGGACACATGTCATACACAAATGTGAGAACATGTGGTATTATCTCCCATTCTAAGGCTGGCCTGCTTTGTTTAAATATTCACTGCTGTGTGTCCCTCCGTTTATCTTGATATCCCCTTTGCGAAACAGTCTCATAGTCTATTGTTACTATTCTCTTTTCCCTGAGTAAGAATTCACAGACGCTGTCAGAATGTTATCTCACATGTAATTACCAACATAAGCATCAATGTATCTATATTTGCAAGTACTGCTGCTAAGGAAAATGCACTTGATTTCCTTATTAACAACACTGTAATGTCCTCTAGAAATGGTGCTCTATGACTTCATCCATAGTACTATGCGACTGTCAGCTGTTGCCCGCACTCATATCAAGCTTATTTGGGCCTCTAAGTATTGTGATTATGTAACTGAGGGCTCAATTCCTGAATGTCTATGAATCACTCAATCTGCATGTCAGGCCAGTAAGCAGAAAGTTATGGCCAGTTTTATATGTCATTGTACAAATGCCTGCTCACCTGTGAGGTGCACTGTGGTGCATTTTCAGGAGTGTGGAAAATGAATGTGGTTCTGTGCAACTTCCAGCCACAACTTGTGAAGGATAATTTCAAAGTTTTACTGGAAACGTTCACCAAGACACTGCCACAGCTTGCTGTGAGGGAAAGGTTAGTTAAATTTTGATTTCTTATATTTTGTATTACTTTACTGTTGTTGTTGTTGTTGTTGTGTCTTTCGGCTTTTCCCGGTTAGGGGTCGCCACAGCGGAACTCCGGTCCGCTAATGATTGGCAGCAGATTTTTACGTGCCGAGTTGCCAGCTCTGATGCACAACCTTCAATGAAGGTACGCCCATTCACGCATGTCTCCACACAGAAGACGCTCTAGCTGAGAATCGAACAGGACAACGTCTTACTGTGAGGTGACAATGCTACCACAGTACCACTGCCTTCTATTATTTTGTATACTGTTATCTGTTTTCTTTACTCTGTGTTTTTCTTGTATTCTGCTTTGAATTGCATATTAAAACTTGGAAAGAGTTATCTTGTGAGTCACACAGAACTTTTCCCTACTCTCCCACACTGTTGCTGTTGTGTTCTTAAACACAACTGTTTTTCTAGTTGCCTGCCCCTTATGTTAAGGTGACCACTTATTTCCTTTCCTCTCCCCATTCACTGGCTGTAATGAGTAAGCACAAAATTATCATTTTGTGAAATTACTCCCCTTCAGATATTTAAATTTATTGGCCACCCCACTGTATTCCACTGTATTCCATAGAGCCATAAAACAAAAGTGCCCACCCCCTTTTAATCTATCTTGCTCTTTTAAAATTAGTGGCTCTCCACTTAGACAACTACCCCCTTTTTCATATTTAACTGCTTAGTGCACACTGCAGTGTTTATAATATTAACCCATTTTTTCATCTTACCTTTAAACATCCATTGCAAGACCACTAGCTACTTGGCAGCCCACATTCTGCTTCTCAGTAGTCATCTTGGAATTAGTGCTTCTGTTTTCTCCTGATAAGAGAAGGAGCGCAGAGACACTATTTCCTGGAGACTGCTGATCACCAGAAAGCCTAATAACTGCATCATAGATGACATCTTGGAATTTGTGCTTATATTCTGCTCATGGTGAGAGAAGAAGCAGAGGGTATTGATTCATGACTATTTCTGGTTGGACCGTGAGTGTCTGTACTTAATGGTCCTGATTGGTCTGGTTGCTATTCAAAGCATCTACCAGGAAAGGACTACAACTAGCTTACAGACCCTTACATCATCTGGGAAAATACTGTGGATCACCAAATAGGCTGTGGCCTGCTTCTCATCTTGGGATTGATGTTTATGTTTTGTTCTAGTGAGAGAAGAAGCAAAGGAGCATCGTATCCCAGCAGAGTGAAGCTGTGGTGAGACCAGCACTAATAGCAGCCATTCATGTCACTCCCCTGTTTTCATCATTCTTGACAAGCTAATTCTTTGTTTTCAGCAAGTACTGCTTGATTTGTTTCTACTTCAGAATATCTACCTAAATACTTATCCTTAAATTTTCAGGGTCTACATATTAGTTTCCCCTCAAGTGTTTGGCCATACCCTGTACAGACTCAGACACCTTAAGTGACATTTTTCCTGTAAAAATATGATTGAAATTTCTCCAATACCTAGCTGCACACAGAACAATTAGTTTGCAGTGGCAAGCACTGTCCCCAGGGCTGCAAACTGTATGCTCCTGATATTGCTTTATATTCTCACTCCAGCTATCTAATCAATAAAAAAGGGGTCTGTTGCCATGCATATGAACTTTCTCCCTATCTCTGTTACCAGCTTGGTGGATATGGGCATCCTGAGGCAATGTAGAAATTGCCATATGTTTACTGACAACCAGTTAATTCTCAAACACACTGATATAGTATGTGAGAGATGTATTTACACAATGTCACTGGAGGCAAAGTTCTCACATAAAAGTACTCCTAATCTCATTAAGGTTGTCAGTAGTACACAAGCTGCACCCATCATGCACAATTCAAAGCAAGCACATAGACCCACATATGCTGAGGTACTTAAATGCAACCTTCCTAAACCACAAAGGCATCCTAGATGAAGTACACATAGCAAATACCCTCAACAGCCCCAAATGCTCTGTTTCAAAACAACACCCACATCAACACATACAGCCACATCTCATGAAGCCTCTAGCTTTAAGCCCATAAGGCAAGTCACCACACAATCCAATATTCTGATCATTACAGACTCCATCGTGAGACACACTGATGTCTCTCTCACCAGGCTGAGAAAGGAGAAAGTTACAGTCATTTGCTTATCAGGGGCTAGGATCCACCATATTACTCACACACTCAGGTCATTGGATCACAAGTACCAGTATGACTTAGTCATAGTCCATGTGGGGAGTAAATACCCTGAGATGTACCTCCCTAGACTATATGAAGAGAGACATCATGGAGCTCTCAGAATACGTAAAAACAAAAGCTCTCAGAATATGTGTCTCAGGCTGGTACGAGCCTAGCATTGAGCAACATTTTACCTTCTCCAAGGATAATGCCACAATACGAACTAAAGATGACTGACTTTAATAATTGGCTTAGTTTCTGGTTTCATTCTAAGGGAGTGCAATATTTGTCAGCTTGGTCAACAGACCACATTGCTTTGCCAGGAATGGTTTGCACCTCTCCCCTCCAGGCTTTCGAATATTAGCTAAAAAATTGTCTTCCCCCATAGTGCCTTTTTTAGGTAATGCCAAACTGAAAGAACTTCTGACATAGCAAATCAAAACCAAGAAAATCTAAAGGTATTACTGCTCAATGCTAGGAGTCTGACAAAAAAACTCCACTCCCTAGAAGGTGTCTTCACCCTAGAGAATGCTGATGTCTGTGTGGTCACTGAGGCATGGTTTAAAGTCGTGGAGAACATATCAACAGTGCAAGGTTACAATGCCTTCTGCACATTTAGACCCGCTACCACACAGACAGGGAATAAAGGTGGAGGTGTCTCTATTTACATCAAAAATAAATATACCTCAAGGCTGCTCAAATACGACAATACACTTGATCTGCTCCGTGTGCAAATCACCATATGCAAAATCCAGTATCACTTCCTTACCAACTATAGGTCCCCCTCTATGACCCAGGAAGCCCATACCATGTATTTTAAACTTATTAGAAACACTAACCATCCAACCCAATACCATATTCATGGGCAACTTTAATTACCGCACTATTTCCTAGGAATCCTATATGACACCAAATGAAAAGGCACAGAGATTTCTGATTTTGTAAACGCAAACTCCCTGAATCAGATAGCCAATACACCAACCATGGGTTCAGCCATACTGGATCTGGTCATCACTAATATGGGAGAGTGCTGCACACCCCCTACTGTAATGTCTTCCCTGGTAAGGTCAGACCACAAAATGGTCTCCTTTGAAGTAAAATAAAACCTGGACCCCCAGCTAGACCTGGAATATTCAGGAAGTACTCTAAGGCTAACCTCCTGCTATTAAGTGATAATCTGGCATAATTTTAAGCCCCCATAAACGCTGAGAACACTGCTGCCTATGCAGAATTGTTTAGAGAAACCCTGTACAAGTATGTTAATAGCTGCATAGAGGCAGTTGCACCAACCAAGAAGAAGTACAGAACTAACTAAAAAAAACAAGCCACCCTGGTGGAATCACAAAATCAACAGGCTGTATACAGAAGGAAGAACATCATGGCAAAAAATTAGGAGGTGCTGCACCTAGCAGTATAAAAGCATGCTCATCAAACTAAACAAACAACTCAGAGGACAAATAAGGTCTACCAAAGCCAAATTTGAGGTGAATTTGGCCTCCCAGGCCAAGAACAACCACAAGGTATTCTTTAGCTATGTCTGCAACCTCAAATGCAATACAAAGTTGTGTGCAAAGCTCATTGTAAATGGAGCCACCTATAGTGAGCCTGAAGGTATAGCAAACCTACTGCCCCATAAATTCAGCTCCAACTTTCCCCCCCTCTCCCCTTCAATCTTCCCTCAAGAAATACCTTCAAATATAACTCCCCCTGCTATCTCTCAGGAAAAGGTCCTTTGTGCTCTCTCTAAGGCCAAGAACACTGCATCAAAGAGCCCAGACAATATCCCAGGATGCCTCCTAAACAGCAAGAAACATGACCTATCAGGCACTGTGGAATTGCTATTAACTGTAGCCTCCAAACAGGCTTTGTCCCTTATGAATGGAGAGCAGCAACAGTCATCCCTCTGCACAAAGATGGGCCATCTACAGACCCTGGAAACTACAGACCCAAATGTCTCACATCTTATATGTAAAGTGATGGAAAGAATTATCTTGGAAATGATCAGTAGTGATATAGTAAACCTCTAAACACTGGTCCCAACCCAGTTTGGTTTCATCCACGGAAGATCATGCCTACTCAACCCGGTGGGCTTCTTTGAGGTCACCAAAGCAATGGATGAGGGCAAAATAGTTAACACTGCCTACTTTGACCTGGTCAAGACATTTGACACAGTACCCCACTCAGGCATTGTTGACAAAATCAAGAGGTTAGGTACAAATCTGTGAGCCAGTGAATAGCCAACTGGCTCACAGACAGGACTCAGGAAGTTAGAATTGGGGAATCTACCTCTACAAAAAGGCCAGTCACAAGTGGATTCCCTCAGGGATCAGTCCTTGGATCCCTCCTTTTTGGTATTTACTTCTCTGAAGTCAAGGCCATTGTCGGTGGTCTCTGGCTGACTAAATTTGCAGATGATTGCAAATTAGGACCTCTCATTGAATCCCACACAGACACAAATGTTCTCCAGGAGGGGGGTGACACAGACAAAGAACTGGTGTCAGAGTCATGGACTAAAACTAAATGTTAAGAAATGCATAATAGCATCCTTTGGGATGTCATCCACCCATGGTAACAATCATATTGACAACACACCCCTTAGTGCTGACCCAGTAGTCAGGGACTTAGGGACACACATAGATAGTAATCTAGCCTTTGACCATCACACATCTACAGCAGGGAGGAAATCATTCTATATTGTGCAACTTATAAACAAAGATATGGCATCTAAGTCCAAGGAAGTCATTGATCCACTGTATTCGGCATTCATCAGACCTGTCATTGAGTACAAGACCCCCTTTGGTATGTATCTAACTAGGCATATCCAACAACTGGAACATCCACAGAGGTTCCTCATTAAAAGAATACAAGGCTTAAGTAAAATGTCCTAGGCAGACTGCCTCAAGGTCCTATCCCTGTATTCTGTTTACTACAGGTTTTTGAGGGGAGATCTATGCCTGACATTAAGGGCACTGTCAGTCCCCACTCTGATGGACCCCCTGCATATCTGTAAAATAAACAGCACCAGAATTACCCATTCTAAAGGCTTAAACCTTGCCTGTGAAATAAACAGGACCTGATGGAGAGACAGGTATATATCCCAGAGAGTACCCTGTCTCTGGAGCAAGCTCCCCACCCATGTGAAGCAGAGTTTCTCATAGGTTCATAGGTAGATACTAGGCTATCTGTCCGAGGGCAATTATAAGCCTAGCCAGAGTGTGTCAGCTTTCGCCTCCCCGTTGATTAATTAATTGAGCCTCTGTCAAGAAGAGCCAATGAAGTGATCTCAGGGGTGTATTTTCTGTTACCCATCCACTCGTCAAGGTTTCTCTTGAAGAGTGTTAGTGAGGGGCTCTGCCTAATGTAGTTAGGAATTTTGTTCCAAAGCATGGGGAGTCTCTGTGACAGGAATCTATCCCTCCAGCATGTTCTATTTATTGTTGTGGTGAGGTTTAGCTCACTAGAGCGAGTGGCTCATAGTGACTTGGATTTCTTTAGGTGGAGCATGTCCATCAATTCTGAGTTGGACATGGCTTTGTAAGTCAGGCAGAGATCACCTCTGAGTAAGCGATATGCCACTGAGTACAGCTGGAGTTTTTCCAGTCGGGCTGCATAGGACATATGTTTGAGACCAGTAATCCTCTTGGTGAGGTACTTTTGTGGTCTTTCCGGCTGTTGGAAGTGTCTTGTGAGGTAAATCCCAAACTGGGCATTGTACTCTATGATGGGTCTGATGAGTGACGAGTAGAGGGGCACTATAACCTCTTTATTTCTAGATGTGAACCCTTTAGTAATTAGATGGGCTACATTGAAGGACTTCCTAACTACTTTGGCAATATTATTGTCAAAGGAGAGATTACTATCTACCTGGGTCCCCAGATCTCTTATTATCTCTTCTGTATTAAGGGGGCTGCCACCTATGTGGTAATTCATGGGTATTTTGTTTTTCCCAAATGGGATGACTATGCATTTTTTGGCATTTAGCTTGAGACCATGACTTTGACAGCAGGTGTCCGTCTCAGTAAGGCACTTTTGGAGAATGTCCGTGTCAGCCGGAGAGTCATTATGCCTCCCAGTTTGCAGTCATCGGCGAACTTGATTAGCCATAGTCCTCCTGTGTTTGCCTGTACTTCTGAGAAGTATATGCTGAACAGTAGGGGGTCCCAGGACTGAGCCTTGTGGGACACCACTTGTGAATGGTTTAGAGTCGGACCTGGAGCCCACTCTTTTTACCGTGTGAGTTCTGTCTGTAAGCCAGTTGGCAACCCATCTCGTGACGTAGGGGTTTATGTTCAGGCTGGTGAGTTTTTCTATATTCCCGAGTGGGGAATGGTATCAAAAGCCTTGGCGAGGTCAAGGTAGGCTGTGTGAACTACCTTCCCCTCATCTATGGCCTTGGTGACTGCCTCAAAGAAGTCAACCAGGTTTAGTAGGCATGATCTGCCCTAAACTAAGCCAAACTGGGTCGGGTCAAGTGTTTGGAGGTTCCCAATGTCTTTGTTAATGAGTTCCATGATGATGCACTCCATAGCCTTGCAGACCAATTCAACCTAACCCAATTCAAGTGCAACCTGGACAATTGGATGGGGAACAGGAAATCCATCCCTAGTTTGGCATCTATGTCTCTAAAGGACATGGGCAATCTTTAAATATTTCATCTTCGAGGCCCCAGCTAGTAAATGTTTCATCTCCCAAGCCTCCTCTTCTTAATGAGTTCTTTGCCTCATTGAGCACACAAGGTAAACAGTGGAGGTCCTGTCACAGCTGCACCTGCCATTTTTCTAAACCAAGGGATAGTCCACAATGGCATTTAAGAGACTAGGACTGATATTATCATAGTGAATAATACAGGTTATTTGATGCAGGACCATGGTAAAAAATAAATAAATAAATAAGCAAATGTTTTACACAACATCTCTGGATGACTTAGAAAAATGGCCTGTTTCTTTCTAATAGAAGTGAAACTGGCTGTATTGATAGTGACTGTACAGTTTTGTCTAAGATGTAGATATGTTTGATGTTTAGGAATTCTACAGGATTATCACATTCTTTCCAAGTTTGATCCCTTTAATTAAGTGTTCTTTTAGTCTCCAAGAGAAGCTAGAAACATTTCATGCCTTTTAAGCCATCTTAGAAGGGACATTCTTGTCTTAATAAGAGCAAGTAAATTATATAAAGTGGGCAGGACTAAGGTGGAGTTGGACTCCTAGTAGAGTGTATTCTAGTCATGCTACCGAGTTCATCTAAAAGTGCAGTTTCCATACTTTGTAGAATGGGATGGCCTGAAACAAGGATGGACTTGGATTTAGGAATTTTAAATGAACATTCAGAAATTAAGGGGCAATAGTCTCTATGGGTTTTAGGTACCAATTAAACAGACTGCCATTTGGGAGACCTGCTATTGATTATCCATTTGAGCAGTGTGTCCCCTCCACAATAAGAGTTTGGTCTAGTAGGTATAAAAGTGGTTTGTGGTGGATTGTTGAATAAAATAATTCTTTTGTAGGTGTGATTTACAGATTGCTAAGGGAAATAATTATTTTGTAGGTGAATTTTATATTTACCTAGCAAATTAATGTTTAAATCACAAAGAATAAATTTATTACAGGTTCATAGTAAACTGGACCACTCACCATGAGACCGAAGACCGTTATCTTCTATCATCTAGACTCCTGGCTTCCTGGCTGGTCCCACCCTCTACAATGTAAACAATGAATCAGAGAGCTTCATAGAGCAGTTATAGCTCTGTGACTCATTCTTTAGGTCATGGTTGGGACTGACCAGAAAGCACAGACATTCAGAAGGGCTGCAGTTGTGATTGTTACAGCATGATAAAATGAAAACAAAAACTTTGAAAAGCACCTGGCTAAGTGGCACAGATGCCTCTGTCTAAGATAAACTATGGAGGCATTCATCAGACACAGTATTTAATATCTGGAATACATCTCCCAGCATATGCCCCCAATATGGTACCACCCATGCCAACTCTTCTTAAGCCAGAGGACCAGTGGATGTTCATCAAGATCCTCCCAGATTGTCAAACTCCTCATTTTATCATGGAAGGAGAGCCTGGCAACCCTGCAAAGGAACATAATTTCTGCTGCTTGTATCCATGATCTGATCCTTTCAGTCACTACCCAAATTTCATGATCATATATAAGGACAGGGATATAGACTGACTGGTAATGCTTTATATTTATTATTATTTTTAATTGTATTTCTTCAGTCTGTGTGTAAGTCCAGTGGACAAAACCATTCCTTTTCAAGGGCAACCCAGGGTACTGTCTGAGTAAGTGGTTTACTGGGAATCAGCCAGTAGGAAATGGATGCGATGAAACTCAGACCCTGGACAACAGGAAGTAGTTCATCAGCAACTCCTAGTCTCGATAATATACTGTTAAACTGAAAGTGATCACCCAGCCCTTGATTTATCACCACAGTTTGCTACAACGTCAGCAGTACTGCTACCACTACATCTGTCTACTAGCAATTCTCTCCATAATCTCCCAGGCAAATGGGGAAGCTCTTCTGGAAGTAGAAGTTTAATTCAACCCACACAGAAGCATCTGCTAGGTGTTCCTAGTGGATATAGTAGGCATAACTGAATAGAAATTAAGCAATGGGCTATTTCTACAGAATTAAAAAACGCAAAAAGTAAGCTGTGTATGATATAGGAGCATGCCTCACAAACTCCCCACTGTAGGGATGTCATGCTTTACACTCTCTTTCTTAACATGACCTACTCTGGGAAATTTCATAGAATATTTAGTGTTTTTTAATCATAGTACACAAGCATATGACTACCATTTTTCTGACATTCCAAGTCTGTTCCTCTCCAGCACTGATCATATGACATAACCACCAGGTGGTGATCAAATGATGGCTCACCACCCTGCAAAGTTTCTGTGCATCTACTATGCATTCAGGCCAGATGGAAATTGCAGTGGTGTTTCCACTTTTGTCGAGGACCACATCACCTCTAGACAGATTCCCAGAGACCCACAAACTAAACTCATTGAATTCCAACTTACCCTACAGAAAACAGACAATGAACTTATACCCTGGAATGAAACATCCTCTATGTCCTCTGATGACCACATAACATTTCTTAATATACTTGAGTAAGCTGCTATTGCCAAAATTCCTTTATAACTGAAGATTTCAAATACCCCTCAATAAACTGGAGCACCTATACCTCCAAAGTTTGGTATACCCTGAGGTTTTTTATTCTTAATAAAAATTCCCTAGAAGGCATAGTTAACAAACCAACTAGAGGACATAACAGTCTTGACCTGGCCCTAACTAATACAGTCACTGTATGTACTGCCACTCAAGTTTCTTCATCTGTGGTTAAGACTTACCCTAAACTTGAAACCTTATCTATCAAAATCTCTAAAATCCATGCAATCAGAAATCCTAAATTCAAGGATTTCAAATAGGCAAAGTTCCTGAAACTCTTTAAGATGCACTATCCAAATTCACTTGCAATATCACCAAATTTGTCACTGACACAGCTGCATATACTAATAAGTTCTATTTTTACATAAACAAGTGCCTAGACCTGGCTTTCCCTACATATAATGAGAAGCTAAAGACCAAACCACCCTGGTGGTCCACAAGCTTAAAAAACTCTTGAATAAGAGGAGAAACATTTCTTAAATCATACAACGTATCTAAAATTTGTCATGTTAAAAACTGCATCAAGGAATATAAGTAAGGAAAGTACATTTGTGTAAACGTACCATAAATGTAGATGTTTGAGTGTGGTAGATGGTCTGCTTCAAAGAGTTCTCTGTAACCACTTTAGGCGTAAAGGAGGGGTTGGTCCTAGGAGAGAGACTGTCAGGGTGGAACATGAGGAAAGGTGCTGCACACATAAGGGCCTGAAGCTCTGATACTGTTCTAGCTGAGGTAATGGCTAGCAGTCTTCCAGATCAAGAACTTTCAAGAACTTGATGTCTCGGGAGACAGATGGCTCAAAAGGGGAGAGGATGAACTTCTCTAAAATGAAATTGACGTCCCACAAAGGAGAAGGAGCATTTCTTGATGGTTTAATGTGAGCAACCTCTTTCAGTAACTGTTTCATGAGTGATTGGGAAAAGAGCAGGGGTTAAGTGGGCAGATTGGCTAAAATGGCTGAAACATGAATCTTAATAAAGGAATGAGAAAGCCCTTTTTAAAAAGTTCTGATAAGTATGAGAGAATCAAAGGAACTTGAGAGTGAAGAGAGCTCTGTCCCTTTTGTCTGTACCATACAGTAATTCTCTTCCATTTGGCAGAGTAAGATTTTCTTGCACTAGGTCTCCTGGCTTCTTTTAGAATATCCAGGACCTGTTTGTCAAAGGATGTCCCCATCCAGTGGGGGTCAAAATATCATGCAAGCTGTCAATTTGCAAGTGTTCAGGTTGGGATATATGATGGTGTCCTTACTCTGTGCCAACAGATCACCTTGTTGGGGCAGCAGCTATGGTTCCATCTTGATGTGAGTGAGCATTAGCGGATACCAGTGCTGCCTTGGCCAATCTGGGGTTATTAATCTGACCCTTGGCCCTTCCTCCCTTATTTTCAGTAATACCTTGAGGAGTAAGGGTATTGGAGGGAAAGCATAAAGGAATAGACCTGTCCAAGGGAAGGAGAAGGTATGTGTCCTCCAGGCTGACATGGTTTGGGGTTTTGAACAAAACTTTTCCAACTGTAAGTTTTCTTTTATGGCAAAAAGGTCTATCTCTGACACACCCCATTCTCTGACTATGCTGACAAAAACCACTAGATGCAATTTGCAATCATTAGGGTAATACCAGGCTCCTGCTTAGTTGATCCACCAGTTGATTTCTTTCTCCTGGTAGGTACTGATCTGTGAGGTGCAGACCTTGGAGTTTGCAGTTTCCCAAAGATCCATGGTTATGTGATAAGGAGGGTAAGAGTGAGTCCCCATTGCTTGTTTACTGAGTGTCCCATTCAACCTTTGTCTGTAAGTTGTAGTGTGCCTCATAGGCTATGTCTGAGGCTTCCATGGTCAATATTTGGTTTGGAGTTATTATCCTGAAGGGGAGGCCTGGACTGTGAGGCCAAGCTCAGGCCCAACAGGCAAACTCTTTCCATAGACAAAGGTGAAGAGCTTCACCCTGAAGTTGAGAGGTTGGATGTGGCAGTACCCTGCATTGCTGAGGAACCATTGTAGCTTCATCATGTGGAGTCTGGCAAGGGGGATCATGTAACCCAAGGCTCTGAAGAACTCACTGGCAGTGAGGTGGCTCCTGTGAAGAAGTTTTGAGGAAATATTGTGCTAGAAAGGTTACTTTCTCTGGAGGAAGGAAAGCTTTTTAAAGAGAGAAGACCAACAAAGCCCCCATAAACACAATTCTATTCATGGGGATGGTCTGAGACTTTTGGAGATTGATGGTGAACCCCTAGCTGGCTAGAGTTTCTTGGGTGTATAACAAATCCAGTTTGAGTTTTCCTAGATCCATTGCTTGAATAAGGCAGTCATCTAGGTAGGGATGAATCTGAATGCTTTTTGACCTGCAGAAGGCTATCACTGGAGCCAGGCACTTCATGAATACCCTGAGAGCAGTAGACAAGTCAAAGGGCAGAGCATAAAACTGATAATGCTTTGTGGCTGCTCTGAAGTGTAAGAACCTCCTGTGAGTTTTTTCTTTGGGAATGTGGAGCTATGCATCATTGTCAGTCTTTCCAATGTAGAAAGCCAAACACTGGGAGCATGTAGCCAGGTCTTTCCACCCCTAGTACCTCTCTTGATTTTGTCAAAAATTTCCCCTTTGTATTTGGTTTCAATGTGGCAACACTGAGGACAGTGACCACATTTAACCATTGATGGAAAATCCCCCTGTTGTGTATTGGATTCTCTCTTCAGGATACTCATAATGTTGGGTTTGTGTCTGTAAATGAAACTTAGAGGTGCCACATTTAGTCTTTTAGTATCTTCTTGACAGATGAACATGTTCCAATTCTTCCTGATAATGTGTTCAATTTGCTTCACATCCAAACTGTAATGCAGCTCATGTTGCTCAATAAAGAGCATGGTATGTAATTGGCAGAATTAGTAGAGTCAACCACAGCTGGAATATCACATTGCATCCCATACCTGAGAATAGAGGCATATCTGCCATGCCCGTCTACCCAAATAAGTTACTGTGCAGTATTTAACAAGAGTTCAGAATATCCATGAATACTAACCATCTACTTCAGCACTTCAGACTCTCTAATATGCGTCATCGTTCATGAGTCTAGATATTCTGATTAGCCCTTCAAGGCCCTTTAAAGTTATCTCATAAGGCTTCCCGGCTTTTTTACAAATGACATGCCAATTGGAGCATTTGGGGGGGTCACTTCCTGAATGTATTTTAACATGATTTTTTCTTTTAACAACAGTTTTGATGATGTCTGCAGATGTACACAAAAGCGCTCAACTGTATTTGTTGATTATTAAAGGTTCAGTGATTTTGGCAGCTGCTTTACCAGAGTTTGTGGTTTACATTAGGAAACTAAGCAATAACCCACAACAGTGTTCTGATCTTATCAAAAATGGCACCACCAACTCAGACCCAGTATATATAACAAGTAAACTAGTAGACAGATTTAGTGCAAACATTATCCCCTGAAGCAACTATCTTAATTCCACACATTTCAGAATCCCTTACTCCTTCTAATATCACAAATGAACATGCACTAAAGCTGCTCCATAACACCAAAAATATTCCTTCCATGGGTCCTGTAGATTTACATGAATGCCTAATAAATAACACCAAACATGCCCTCGTGGACCCCTTCCTTAAACTGTTTATCCTGAACTTAGCTGCAGGTTTTGTCCCCAAAGTATGACAAACTGCAGTGGTGATGTCCCTACACAAGGGTGGCCCTACCACAGACCTGGGAAATTATAAACTCATTAGCCCAACTAGTCTGATTTGCAAAGCTTTGGAACATGTGAGAGGAGTAACCTTTGCAAACATCAAAGACTGAAGCAATATTAATCTCATGAATTGTAGTTGTACCCTGATTTAGGAATGGGATCCATTCTCTTCACAGTATTAGAAACCCAAAACATTTGGAGAAATTAAAAAGGGGAAAGACATAATTAAGTGTGATATCAGGAACCTTATCAGGCTAGACCAATGTCAATTTGGCTTTGTCAAAAGGAAATACTGCCTAGTCAAGTAAGCTAACTTCTTTGAGCTGGCAGGGGTTCTGGTGGCAGTGATAACTACCTTATAGTCTGGGCAGAAGGTGAATATGTGCCAGCGTTTCCCAGGTGTGTGTGTGTGTGTGTGTGTGTGTGTGTGTGTGTGTGTGTGTGTGTGTGTGTGTGTGTGTGTGTGTGTGTGTGTGTGTGTGTGTGTGTGTGTGTGTGTGTGTGTGTGTGTGTGTGTGTGTGTGTGTGTGTGTTTGTAAATCAAATCTCAAAGAGTGTGTGTGTGTCAGCTGCTTGGAGCAGGGATACAAAGCACTGGTTTCACAGAGAGGATGTGGGAAGACTTAGCTTAGAACCCCAGCTAAGGACTCAACTCTAGGCTGTGCCAGTGGGGAGTCTTATTGGGGGTCTGGAGAGAGAAAGATAGGAACTAGCCCCTGACTATGAGAATGTTCCCTGGGTGCTCCTAAGGGAAATTGTGCTTGATGTACAGAGATCTGTATCTGGAAATACTGAGTGTATCCTGTTGTATTGAACGTCCCTCTCCAGTGTCAGGACTCAAGCTCATTGATTACTGCCCCAGTGTGGGGACATCACATTATCAATTAGTCATTAACAAACTTTGCAATGCAAAATTGAACTTCAACAATCTACAAACAAACCAAGCTACTGTGACACATTAATGTTCTTGCAGTAAACTTAAATGACCTATAATCTTCAGTACATAAAAATGTTCTTGTTACTAATCATGCTGAACATATAATATATGGTACTGTAGACATTTAAAGTTTATCTTAGCTGTTATCTTACCACTTAAAGGCATCAACAGCATATTTGTGCTTCTCTAGAATAAAGCAGGGAAAATACTTATTTCTGTAACCTAATGTTTTGTAATTAAAGGCAGTGAAAAGCTTAGACATCATTTCTACCCTCTTGTGTATTTTTATGCATTATTTTCCGTATTGATTAGTACACTCCATAATTTTCAATAAAAATCCGTAGCACACTTTTGTTCATTGTTGAAGAAAAGAAAACTGTATGGATAACATGGGTACCAACAGGACATGCACAGATCCTACCCTTTTCATCCTGACCACTATTCTTCCTATCCATCTTTAAATGCCGCAGTGTCTGAGGCATCATCTATTCTGGATGAGCTGAGCTCTTCCATGTCTTCCACATTATTATCAGTCATTTGTATTGTTACCCTTCACCAGCTTCACATTAGTGAACAACCACATGCCCTGTGGAAAAATGCACCTTCATAACCACTGGAAAAGGCAGCTTCTATTTAATTATCTCTCTTATGTTCTCCTTAATCACCTTTGTAAATTGTAACGTGCTGCAGTATGACTTCAAAGTAATTATGATCTATAAAAACAGGTCATCTTTCAATAGCACATATCTTTCTCAGTTGCCACAATTGCCATAAAATCTGTTATTTTTCATATTATGACATAAGCTATACTATGATTATTCTTAATTTACAATGTTTTTCCTCAGCTAAAGTTAATGTCAGATAATAAGCTCCCCCAATTCACAGTGACTTCTTTGTAAATTTATTCCAGAATGTCAACTTTCATTTAACAAAATCCAAACAGTCCATTCCTTCCTCATATTCAGGCACTCCTCTCAACCTAATATTTCCTTCTTTTTGCCTTATCTTCCAGTGTTATCATTTACTGATCAATGTAGACTAACTGTCCATATGTCTTAATGGCTTAGTTAATAACTCATGCACATTTTCCTTTATCAACAACACGGCATCACATTGTTCACATAAAATTCAGAATCAACAACTCTGCCAACTTCCAGTTCTTTCCTATTAAGCATTATTAATTCCTCCTCATCATTGCCATCATCATCATCATCATCATCATCATCATTACCGCCATTTTGCAATCAAGCTAGAGTGTCTGAGTTGCTGTCAGCCTCCATTTCCTCTTACAATACCACTTCATATTCCTTTTTCTATAGGTCAGCTGCCATTGTGATATTCAAGACCTCTTCACATTATCAATACCATCACATTTGATCGAAATGAACAGATTTAAAATAAATAAAAACATTACTTTAATCTTTCACAATGGTGTAAACAGGGCAGAAATTCTACCATATCCCACTATGCAAGAAGTAACACAAGATGTCTTCTTGGCACACTGTAGTTTTAAATTTGATCATGTCATGGTAAGGACAGCAGCCTCTGATATGTGCTGGTGCAACATGACCTAACTAAAGCTGTTCTCCTTCAAGGAGGAGATTAGGAAGTTCACCTTAGTTGTGCCTTTCAAGACAGGTTTTCTATTTGGCCAGCTTTCACAAGACCTAGTGAATTGCCTTCTGAAGAGAAAGCAAGCCTACCCCAATTGGTAAGAGCCTTCCATTTTAACCAACCTTCCAATAGAGAAGAATAATTTTCTCACAGACTAAGAAAGACATTTGAGTATCACAAAATATTCCCTTATTGTGCCAGCTATGTTACCTAAAAAAATTGCCTCACTGTACCAGCAGTTATGGTCCTGACTGCAGACTAGAGATGACCACGCAGGGTAATTCTCCATATCTGCTCCAACATGAAGAGTGATAACCAAGTGCCAGTAGGCAGAAGATGTGGTCCCATTTGGCCACAATGTAGAGTTCCTAGGATTTCCACAGAAAGGTTCCCTATTCAGAGACCAAGCCATCTCTTGGGAGCTCTTTGGATAGGCTGAAACTCCAGATTCTTCTAAATTTGAAACAATCCAATTGTTACACATGTTTCTTTCAAGTTCCAAGGTGGATAGAAGGTTTCAATCCCAACCAAGGCTTCAATACTTTCAGTGAGTACATCTGGTACATTAGGTTTTGTGTTTTAATTATCTTATGAGCCATGACTTTCTGCTTTTGAATGGACATAATAGATGCTTGCTGGCAAAGCAATGTCTCTGGATTGCACATGAGGTTTCTTCAGCTTATGCTGAGTGAGAAAGTACAGTTGTGTACACTTACCATAAATGTAGATGTTCGAGTGTATTCACTGTTGCAGTCATCCCTGCTGTGGTAGCCCTCAGTTGGACCGAATACTAGAGTCAATGTTTTTGTGCACCGGCTGCCGTTGCCTGTAGTCTGACATCAGGTTGTCAGTGCTATAAAGCAAGGCAGCCAACGTCATTACATCAGTTTTTCTTGCCCTAACCCAATAGAAGCACAAGGAAAAAGACAGAAGTGGTCCTGCTGGCTAAAAGCCACCTTGAGAAGCTTGTGTCTCCCTAGGGGAAGATGTTAAATGGGGGATGGAGGGAGGGAAACCAAGACTGCAACAGTGAATACACTCGAACATCTACATTTATGGTAAGTGTACACAAAGTACAGTTGTGGACACTTACCATAAATGTAGATGTTCGAGTGTATTCACTGTTGCAGTCATTACATTTGGGTTATCTGCTTGCAGGTAGCCTTCAGTCATCCTGATTAACAAAGTCTTGGATCCTGCATTGGTTGCTGTCCCCTCTTCCATGACATTAGGTCGTCAGGGGTATAAAACATGCAGCCGACGCCATTACATCAGTTTTTCTTGCCTCAGATGTCAGGTGACCCCTAATAGGAAGCAATTAAATATAAAAGCACAAAGATATACCTCCATCAAAAAAGTAAATACACCAAAAAGGCTTTTAAGCATAGTAAAGGAAAGTAGAGGTATAGCCAAAAGAAGTTAGGGGGCTGGAGGGAGGGTAACCAGGACTGCAACAGTGAATACACTCAAACATCTACATTTATGGTAAGTGTACACAACTGTACTATGTTCTTCATGTTTCACTGTTGCAGTCATTACATTTGGGTAGATTCCCAAAGCTATGGTTGGGAGGAGGAATTTAGATAGCATTAGGGCCAGCTATAAGGCCCTGCAAGACTGCAGTGGCAAAGCCAGCTCTGGATTTAGAGAAAATTGACAAATGATAGTGCTTGGTGAAAGTATGTACAGAACTCCAGGTAGCAGCTTCTAGGATGTCCCTAGTAGGGACACCTCTGAGAAAGGCTGTAGAGGTAGATGCAGCCCTGGTGGAGTTTGGTCTGATCCCCTGGGGGATAGGTTTTCCATGGTGCTTATAGCAGAACTGAATGCAATGGCTTATCCATTTAGAAATGGTTTGCTTTGAAATAGCCTTCCCCTCTGCCCCTGCAGCAAATGCCACCAGCAGTTGCTCAGATTTCCTTTGAGATTTAGTCTTGTCCAAGTAGAATCTAAGCTGTCTGTGCACATCTAAGGAATGCAGTATCTGTTCCCCTTTATTCTCTGGATTGGGAAAGAGGGTTGGCAAATGAATGGACTGATTAAGAGCCACACTACATACCACCTTGGGCATGAAGGATGGATTGGTTCTGAGGGAAACCCTGTCCGCATGAAAGATGATGAAAGGCTCCACTGTCATAAGGGCCTGTAATTCAGATACCCTTCTAGCTGAAGTGATTGTTAAAAGGAAAGCTGTTTTCCAAGAAAGAAATTTTAAGTCTGCAGTAGCAGCTGGCTCAAAAGGAGGTAGAGTTAGTTTCTCCAAGACAAAGTTAAGGTCCCAGGCTGGGGTTGGAGCTCTCCTGGGTGGTCTCAAATTTCTGGCCCCTCTGAGGAACTGCTTGAGCAGTGGATGAGAGAAGAGGGGCAGTTCTGTGTTATATTGAGCTGAAATGGCTGAGTTGTGGATTTTAATGGAGGAAAAAGACAGGCCCTTGTGAAGCATCTCAGTTAAATATTATAAAATCTGAGGTAAAGTGGGCGCTGATGTGCTCATCCCTTGAGATTGCTTCCAGGCACAGAATCTTTTCCATTTTTCAGCAAAAGATTTTCTAGTACTAGGCCTCCTTGCCTTTAAAATGATATCTTTCACAGGTTTGCTGAGGGATGGTAAAGGAGAGATTAAGTAATTAGCCAGGCTGCAAGGTTCAGTGTTAGAAGCTGAGGGTGCAGAATCTGGTTCTCCTGCTGAGACAGCAGGGAAGGAGTCTGAGGCAGGTGCCATGGAGATAACAGTGACACACTGCGCAGGAGGAGGTACCAGTGTTGGCGCGGCCAGTCTGGAGCAATCAAAATCATCCTTGGCTTGTCCTGTTTGATTTTTAGTAGTACTTTGGAGAGCAGAGGCAGAGGGGGGAAGGCATAGACTGATAGGTTTTTCCAGCTGAAGGACAGAGCATCCACTTTCCAGGCTTGTTTGTGGGGAGTCCTTGTGCAAAATTTGTCCATTTGGTAGTTCTGGGGAGAGGAAAACAGGTCTATATCTGGGCACCCCCATTTGCTTGTCAACATGTTGAAAATCCTTGGTTCCAGTTTCCACTCATGTGGGTCCATGAGGTTTCTGTTTAGTCCGTCTGCCAGTGTATTTAATTTTCCTAGCAGGAATTGAGCTTGTAGGTGTACTTGGTAGTGCAAGGCTGTGTTCCACAATGCCATGGCTAGTCTGCAGAGGGGGTAAGAATGTGTACCCCCCTGCTTGTTTATGTACCACATAACAATGGTGTTGTCCATCTTTACCATTAGTTGTCCTGGAAGAATGTGGTCCTTGAAGGATGTAAGAGAATTCTGTACAGCTAACATTTCTTTTTGATTGATATGCAGGTGTATTTGAGTTGGGTTCCATTTGCCCTGAATGCACTTCCCTGCCAGGTGAGCCCCCATGCATAGTCTGATGTGTCTGTTGTTAGGGTTTGGGCGGCAGGGGGTGGTCTGAAAGGTAGTCTCTTGTTTTGGTGGCAGGCCTCTGCCCACCAAAGGAACTCTAGGCATAGGCAAGGTATGATAGGAATCATTCTTTCCAGGTCTTGAGAATGTTTACACCATAGGCTTTTTAGATACCACTGTAGTTTCCTCATATGCAGTCTTGCATATGGAATTAGAAGAATACAGGAGGCCATGAACCCCAAGGCTTGCAGTATTTGTCTTGCAGATAGCAGGATTTTTGTGGCCACTTGTTTGAAGTAGTTGTGAAATTAATTTGTTTCTCTGGCGTGAGGTAAGCCATCTGGGAGGTTGTATTCAAGCTTGCTCCCAGGAATATAATTTGTTGACAGGGTACCAAGTGTGATTTCTTTTCGTTTATGGTGTACCCCAGACAAGTTAGAACCCTTTGTACAAAGGCCAGATGATTCAAAAGTATGTCCTGGCTTTCTGCCTGAATTAGACAATCATCCAGGTATGGGTATATTTGAATATTTCTTTGCCTGCAAAATGCAATAACTGGAGCTAGACACCTTGTGAATACCCTGGGCACAGTAGATAAGCCAAAGGGCAGTGCAGAGAACTGATAGTGCATGTAGCCTGCTTTTAAGCATAGGTGTCTTCTGCAAGATTCCCTGATTAGGATGTGCAGGTATGCTTCTTTTAAATCTAGGGTTGCCAACCAGGCATCTTTGCCTAGCATAGGAAGTAATTGGTGAAGAGTCAGCATCTTGAATTTTGGAATCGCCAAATAGGTGTTTAGAGTAGACAGGTCCAGGATAAGACACCATGAATTGTCTTTTCTGGGTACCAGGAAAAGTCTCGAGTAGAAACCTTGTCCCTTTTCCTCTTCTGGTACCAGTTGAATAGCCCCCATGCTTAAGAGAGAAAGTACTTGTTTTTGGGCCTCTGCCCACTGATTTGGGGGTAGGTCCAGCCACCCACTTGGTGTTGGCAACATGTGGAAGTGAAATCTATATCCCTGGGACACTATATTTAAAACCCATTTGTCCTGGGTAATGAGTTCTCAATTCTTTGAATGAAGAGCAATTTTTCCCCCCAAAAGGGCAGTCAGTTGATAAGTGCTTGGAAATTTTAAAAGGAAGTCATTGAGACAGTTTACCATAGGGGGGTCTTATTATTCCCAGATTTGGAAGTGGAGGCCCCCCACTGCTTAGTTCTATGTGTTCCCTGGGACTAAAACCTGGAGTTTTTACTGTGTCTGAGTTTGGCTTGAGAAGACCCGGAAGGGGCTGGAAAGGACCAGTTCTTAGAGGGCCAGTGCCTACTAAATCTAGGAGGCTGAACTTGTAAAAAATCTTTAACAGCTTGCATAGATTTAGCTTTATCTTCCATCTTTTTTAAGAACTTCCTCAGCCTTGTTGCCAAACAGGCAGTCCTGATTCTTTTTAAGAACTTCCTCAGCCTTGTTGCCAAACAGGCGGTCCTGATTTAAAGGAGCATCCAACAATTTAGCTTTAACATGATCAGGCAAAGATTGCTCCTTGAGCCAAGCATGCCTTCTGAGCACAGACCCAGTAACAGCAGCCCTGCAAGAGGCATCTAATGAATCAAAACCACATTGCAAAGTATGTTTTCCAACTTGTTCAGCAGAATGCATTAAATCCTGTAATTCTTTAGTTTCCACACAGTCAGGAATCAACATCATTTTCTGTTTAAGCAGTCCAATAACATATTGCTGATACTTTAACATATGAAACTGGCAGTTTAAAGCCCTAATGGCCAAGGTTGCAGAAGTATAAACCTTTTTACCCCATCTATCCAGCGCCCCGGAGTCTCTATCAGAAGGGGTAGGATTTTTAGCAGTAGAAGCCTTAATGCCCTTGGGCCCCTGTGAAATAGTCTCTGGATCTGCAATAGGATGTTTAAAAAGGGACTTGTGGGACTCAGGGACCCTGTAGTATCTGTCAGGTTTTCTGGGAGCAGGAGGCAGGGAATCAGGGGCCAAACCAGATTCCAAAAAAGCATCAACAATGTCTAGTACAGGAGGAATAGCTAAAGGCCTATGCTGAGGTAGGAGAAGGAAATCCCTAAGCCTCTTTTTTGAATCAGAAAAATCCTGGATTTCCCAGTGGAAATGCTCCCTTAGAGTATGTAAGGTTTCCCCAAAAGAAAAATCCTCAGGAGGGGAAGCAGAGGGAATGGAGTCCTCTGCATCAGAATCTTCATAAGTAGATAAGAGCAAATCCAGATCATCAGAAGAATCAGAAAAATCAGAATCCTGATCAGAAGATTCATAATCAACTTCAGTCCTAGGCCTCTTAGAAGTGGGGTGGGGTGGGGGGTTGGCTACCCCTGATTAGAGTTATTAGATCTTCAGCCATTCTTATCATTTGTTTTTTTAGGCACAGAGGCCTGAGCATGTGGCCTGGGCTTTGGTTTTTTAGGCATAGATCGAGATTTAGGCCTAAGTAAAGAAGGAGGTGTCAGTTTAATATGCAAGTCCATAGGCCTGAATACACCCTCAGAAGCCGGTGCCTGCACAGCGGCTCCGGACCCATCCAAGGCAGAGACATCCGCAGGTTCCCTAGTTGAAGCATCTTGCGGCATACCAGATGCCGAATGGGTCTCAGTAGAGGCCTGCGAATCAGAAGTAGCAGTTATCAGGGGCTGCGAAAGGGCCTCACTGACTACCGACGAACTGTCGACTGGCTTAGGAGAAGCATCATTGGCAGTTTTGGACCTCAGCGGTGTGTCTCTGTCTTTATCTTTGTGTTTTTTTCGGAATCCCGGTATTCAGATGGCTAACCAATGACATTTCTGGATAATTAAACCGAGAACCAAAATATTTAGAGGCGAAAATATACCGATGATGAATAGTGCGCTGATTAAATAAAGCAGAAAACCGACAGCAAGGTACGTCGTGGTCAGGGCCTAGGCAAGGAATACAGTACGAATGAAAATCTTTTTGAGGTATTTGCTTTCCACAAGTAATGCAATAATTAACTTTTACTGACATCGGTAAGGAGCAAGAAAAAGTTTTCCCAAAGGGGTACTTAGCTTTAGTTGAAAACTTCGGTTCTGAAACTCGAAAATGAAAATTTCAGGAGTTGGCTGACCAGCACTTGTGAACTGCTTCTGCTTCAGGCACTGCACGGCAAGAAAGACTGATGCAATGGCATCAGCTGCATGTTTTATACCCCTGATGACCTGACATCATGGAAGAAGGGACAGCAACCAATGCAGGACCCAAGACTTTGTTAATCAGGCCGACTGAGGGCTACCTGCAAGCAGATAACCCAAATGTAATGACTGCAACAGTGAAACTCGAAGAACATCTGTACTATGTTCTTCATGTTTCACTGTTGCAGTCATCATCTGTGGGAGGATTCCAAAAGCTGAGGAAAAGGGTGGAAGGATAGGTTGAGTCCTAGGTACGGGTATGGAGGCCCTGCAGAATTGCAGAGGCAAACCCTGTCCTAGACATAGAAAAGAGAGGTAGGTGGTAATGCTTTGTAAATGTATGGACAGAGAGCCAGTTGGCCGCTTCTAAGATGTCCCTGGTAGGTACTCCTCTGAGGAAGGCAGTGGAAGTGGAGGTTGCCCTAGTGGAGTGGGTAGATAGACTTAGGGATGGGTTTCCAATGTAGTCTGCAGAAAAAATGGATATAGTGTTTAATCCATTTGGAAATGGTTTGTTTGGAGATGGGTTTCCCCTCTGCCCCTGGGGCAAAGCTTACAAGAAGCTGGTCTATTTTTCTGAGTGGCTTAGTACAGTCCAAATAATATCTGAGTTGTCTGTGCATGTCTAGTGAGTGTAGAATTCTTTCCCCTTTGTTTTGAGGGTTGGAAAAGAAGGTGGGAAGGTGTATGGTCTGGTTAAGGGTCACATCAGATACCACCTTGGGCATAAAGGAGGGGTTAGTCCTCAGGGAGACTCTGTCTGCATGGAAAATTATCAAGGGCTTGACAAACATGAGAGCTTGAAGTTCCGAGACTCTTCTGGCTGAGATGATAGCTAGTAGGAAGGCAGTCTTCCAAGAAAGGTATTTAAATTCTGTTGAAGTGGCAAGTTGGAAAGGAGGTAAGGTTAGTTTCTCTAACACATAATTCAGGTCCCAGGGTGGTGTTAGAGGCCTTCTGGGAGGCCTGATGTTAGAATCCCCTCTGAGGAATTGCTTAATCAGAGGATGAGAAAAGAGAGGTGGGTCTGAATCATAATGGGCAGACATGGCCAAGGCATGGATTTTAATAGAGGAGAAAGAGAGGCCACTATTGAGCAACTCTGCTACGTAATCCAGGATGAGAGGGATGGAAGGTTGGGAGGTACTGCCCCCTTTTGATTGTTTCCAGGAGCAGAATCTTTTCCATTTTCCTCCATATGATTTTCTTCTGCTGGGCCTCCTGGTCTCTGTGATGATGTCCAGGACCGGTTTGCTTAACAGGGACTCCTTGTTAGTTTTTAGTGTATAAACCATGCTGAAAGTTTGAGAGTATGTAGGTCTGGGTGCAGTACCTTCCCCCTCTCCTGGGTCAAGAGGTCTGACCTCAGGGGAAGCAGCTTTAGGGGCTTTAAGGTCAGACTGTGTAATAAGGGGTACCAATGCTGTTTAGGCCAATCATGATGGCCTTTGGCCTCTCCTCTCTTATTTTGATCAGAACCTTGGGAATAAGGGGCAGAGGAGGGTATGCGTACACAAAGAGGAAGCTCCAGGGGAAGGTCAAGGCATCCACCTTCCATGCTGAGAGGTGATACTCCCTGGTACAAAACTTGTGCAGCTGGTGGTTGAGGTGCAAGGCAAAGAAGTTCACTTCTGGGGTCCCCCACTTCTGGGTGATTTGGAGAAAGATTTATCAGTGGAGCTGCCATTCATGGGGGTCCAGTAAGTTTCTGCTTAGGTGGTCCTCCAGTGTGTTGTTGATCCCTGGGCAATTAGGTGTAGCCCCATGGAGGTGGCTGTAAGCCAGTGACTCATGGCTAAACTGCACAGGGGGTAAGATTGGGTGCCCCCCCCCCCGCTTGTTGATGCACCACATTACCGTGATGTTGTCTGTTTTTATAATGAGGACCCCTGGCCTGAGATGGGGTTGGAAGGAAGTCAGAGCCTTTTGCACTGCCATCATTTCTTTCTGGTTGATGTGCAAGTGAAGTTGCTGGGCATTCCAAAGGCCTTAGGTATACCTGCCTGCTAGGTGAGCATCCCAAGCAATGTCTGAGGCATCGGTGGTGATGGCCTGGCCAGAAGGGCAGAGGATGAAGGGGAGACCCTTGTTCATGGTACAGGCCTCTGCCCACCAGAGAAATTTGGCCTTTATACAAGGGATCAGTGGGAGAGTGGTCTCTAGGGACTGAGAGTGCTGGCACCAAAGGTTCTTTAAGTACCACTGAAGTTTTCTCATGCGAAGCCTGGTGAGAGGGATGAGAAGGATGCAAGATGCCATGTTTCCCAGGGCTTGCAGGAACTTCCTCACAATGAGGTGACTTCTGAAAGCCAACTCGGTGAAGTAGAGAGCCAGGAAGCTCTGCTTTTCTGGGAAAAGGAAGGCCATTTGGGTTGCTGTGTCTAGCCCAGCTCCCAGGAAAACAATTTTTCTGGTGGGGTTTGCTTTGATTTTTTCTTATTTGATGGTGAACCCTAGGGAAGTTACGAGTGATTTGGCAAAGAGAAGGTCCTGGATCAACTTTTATTTGCAGTCTGCCTGAATGAGGCAGTCATCCAGGTAAGGGTAAATCTGTATATTTCTCTGTCTGCTGAATGCTATAGCCTGGGCCAAGCATTTGGTGAATAGTCTGGGAGCAGTAGATAAGCCAAAGGGCAGTACAGAGAACTGAAAGTGTTGATAGCCTGCTCTGAAGTGCAGGAATTTTCTACACAATTCCCTGATGGGGATGTGGAGGTAGGCATCTTTTAGTTCTAGTGTCACAAGCCAGGCATTTAGTGTGAGCAGAGGCAGGAGCTGCTTCAAGGTTAGCATTTTGAATTTGGGGACCACCAAGGAGGTGTTCAGTTTGGATAGATCCAGGATGGGGCACCAAGTGCCCTCTTTTCTGGGAACAAGGAATATTCTGGAGTAAAAACCTTTTCCTGTTTGATCTGGAGGGACAGGTTCTACTGCCCCTTGGGATATTAGAGTTTGGACCTGTTTCAGTGCCTCTGCCCACTGGTTTGGGGGGAGGTCTGGGTACCCTCTTGGAATAAAGAGTTCGCTGAAGGAGAATCTGTATCCCTGAGAAATGATTTTTAAGACCCATTGGTCTTGGTTATAGAGACCCAATTGTCCTTGAAGAGGGTGAGCCTTCCTCCTAGTTTTTGAAGAGTGAAAGGAAGGCAGAGGGAGGAGGGAGAGTCATTGTGAGTGCTTGCCACAGAAGCTTGGCTTAGAACTCCCTGCCTTAGAGATGGATGTGGTCCATTGTTTCCTTCTTTGCTGGCCCTGGGATAGGGGCCTGGATGGCCTGTCCCTGCAGGGCTTACCTTGGCCCTGTCTGCTAGATGCAGGGAAGGCCCAGTGCTTCGAGGGAAAGTTCCTGCTGAATCTGGGAGGTTAAACTTGAAAGAAATCTTTACTGTTTGCATAGATTTTGCTTTGTCTTCCATCTTTTTAAGCACCTCTTTTGCTTTTTCCCCAAACAGGCATTCCTTATCTAGGGATACATCAATAAGTTTAGACTTGACATGATCAGGGAGAGGTTGTTCCTTCAGCCATACATGTCTTCTAATAACAGATCCTGTCACTGCTGCCCTGCAAGAGGCTTCTAGGGCATCACATCCACACTGTAATGAGTGTTTGGCCACTTGACAAGCAGAGTGTAGTAATTCTGCCAGCTCTTTTGAGTTGGCACCATCAGGAGAAGTAGCAATCTTCTGTTTTAATTGTTCCAAAGTGTGCTGTTGATATTTTAACATATGGAACTGACAACCGAGAGCTCTGATAGCTAAGGTTGCAGAGGTGTATACTTTCTTACCCTATCTGTCCAGGGCACTGGAGTCTTTGTCAGAAAGAAGAGGATTCTTGGCAGAACTAGTCTTAGCTCCTTTGGATCCCTGTGTAATGACCTTAGGGTCTGCAGCAGAATTCCTGTTCAGGTATTTGTGAGAATCCGGTACTCTGTAGTACCTGTCAGGTTTAGTTGGAGCAGGAGAAAGGGCATCAGGGGCTAAGCTGGATTTGTGGAAAACACATTGCACCATTTCCAAAATAGGTGGGATGGCCAGGGGTCTGTGCTGGGGCAGGTCCAGAAACTCTCTAAGTCATTTCTTTGACTGTGAGAAGTCTTGAGAGTCCCATTGAAAATGTTCCCAGAGGGAGTGAAGGGTTTACTCAAAGGAGATGTCCTCTGGGGAGGCAGAAGGGATGGATTCCTCTGCATCTGAATTCTCATAAACAGTTAAGGGATGTTGTTCCTCTTCAGAAGCAGAATAATCAGATTCTTCAGACTCTTGGTCTGTCATAATTTCTGGAGAAGGATGCCTTTTTCTTTTTGGAGTTGGGGCCCGAGTTCCTCAGATTAGGGAGATGAGATCCTCTGCCATTTTAAGCATCTGAGCTTGGGGTGGAGGAGCTATAGCAAGATGGTGGCTAGAAGCAGATTTCCTATGAGTGGCCTGGCTTCTAGGCCTGAAAGAATCCGTCAGTCTCTGAGAAGCAGTAGTCAGATGCAAAGACGTCAATTTTTTTGTCTAGAATTGGTAGTGTGAAAGGCCTCCTCGGAAGCTGGTGCCTGCATCGCGGCTATTGACCCAACCGAGGCAGAGACAGCCAAAGGCTCGGAAGACGTAGTGGATTTCTGCGGCATACCAGACTCCGAAAGGGTCTCGGGAGAGGCCTGCGTAGAAAGCAAGTCGGGCATCAGGGGCTGCGAAAGCACCTCACTGAATTCCGGAGAACTGACGACTTTCTTAGCGGTAGCGTCATTGGAAGGCTTAGCCTTTTGTAGCCTGCCTCTATCTTTATCTCTACATTTTTTCGTATGTTAACAGATTGTTGGCTGACAGATGCCATATCAGAATTCGAAGATGGAACACGAAAATAACTGTCTACAAAAAGAGCTCTACTGCAAATGGTTCTCGCATTAAAGAGGGCACAGAAACGGCAGTGAGGGACATCGTGGTCTGGGCCTAAACAAGTGATGCAGTAAGAATAAAAGTCTTGGTGTGGGATCTGCTTTCCACAGGTGAGATAATTGTTAACTTTTTCAGACATTAATTAGAGCAAGAAAAAGGGTCTTCAATGGGGTACTTAGCTTTAGACGTTTTCTGCTGAAATTCAACTTCTGGTAGCGACCGACCAGCACTCGTGCGAACTGCTTCTGCTACGGGCTCCACGGCAAGAAAGACTGACGTAATGACGTTAGCTGCCTTGCTTTAGAGCACTGATGACCTGATGTCAGACTACAGGCAATGGCAGCCGGTGCGCAAAAACACTGACTTTGGTATTCGGGCCAACCGAGGGCTACCAAAGCAGGGATTATCCACAGGTGATGACTGCAACAGTGAAGCACGAAGAACATCTAGATTTAGCACAAAGTGTGGTCATTTAGACTGATGTCTTTACCCAGGATGTTCACTAAGTTGATGGGCACAGTAGCCAATGCCTCTCAGTAAGGGGAATTCCATAAGCTTTCCTGTTGCTTCTGCCAATATGTAAAACAATCTCTGGAAATATCCCTGGAGGGGACTCTCTCATGTCTGCAGTCATTGAAATTTTCCATAAAGAGGAAGAAATTCCAGCTGATACCCATTTAGAGGACTCTCTTCAGGAGCATGGAGCTGGACACCCTTTGGTGCTGCTCATTCCTGTTCATAGAAAGGGCCAGAGAAACCATGAACTTGTGGCCCAGGTGATGACATAACAAAGGGTTTAAGTTTGGATCCTCCTGTCCCTTCCAGGCTTGATATTCACTATGACTTTCAAGGTGATGTTTGCATTCTTAATGGGTGTTGCAGTGGACTGTACGGTGTCTAGGATTACAAAGCCATCACATGCTCACATATCATCTATTTGTAACAGATGCCTATCACTGGACTCTGCAATCATGGACAGTCATTAGCAACTTTCTGGATGTAATCCCATTCCTGCAACTGAACCTGTTGTAGTTTCTGAATATAGAGGACTCCATGTTAGGTAGGGAATCCACTCTGCCAGCTTCCTGATGCATATGATAGTAGTCCTTTCAGAAAATGGGGCTTCACAACAACTGGCTGGTGCTATGGGCCATCCGTTTTGCCCTGATAGCCTAGGAGTGTGACCTGTTTTTTGGACCTTTCATTACCCAATTCAACAACCAGTCTGTCACATGGTACCTGAACACATAAAACAGTATAAAGATGTGCTACCTGTGCAGTTAAGTAATGCACATATAGTAGTAAACCTCAAATGCAAAGACATCACCCTCAAGGCAGTTCACATCCTACGTGAATAAACATACTAGTAGGTTCTTTCAGCCTCTTTTGCATCCTTCTCCTGGAGCTGTCTATTTAGCAGCCCTTTTTTGTTTGGCTCATGTACAAACTGATACCCTACAGAGGTCAACCTATTTGATCTTCTGGAGAGAGCGGTCCTCCCATTTTCTGTTCACTGTAGCAGGGGAATAGGATGATGATGGTGGGTGCATTCTTGATTCTTTGGCAAAGAAACTTCCTGTACATCTTTCTATCATTCCCTCTGTTATGATTTCTCATTGCAAAATTCAGAATATAAGAAAAAGTCTCATTTTCATCAGCTGTAGTGACCAAGAAAGAAAGTACAGTTGTGCACACTTACCATAAATGTAGATGTTCGAGTGTCTTCACTGTTGCAGTCATCACTGTAGGGTTCTCCCCTGCCGGCAGGCAGTCCTCGGTCGGCCAGAATCCCAAAGTCTGGGTCCGGCATTGACTGCTCAGCTATGCTCCCTGACGTCAGTGCGCCAGGAGTACAAAGCTGGCAGCCGACGCCATGTTCTCCAGTTTTTCTTGCCCCAGATGTCAGGTGTCCAAAAATTAGTTTAACCCCATACCCTTTGCAAATACACCCCAGAAGAAGGGTGAAGTAGGGAACCATACAAAAGAAAAAGTAAGAGGGGACAGGAGGGAGAGTAACCCAGACTGCAACAGTGAAGACACTCGAACATCTACATTTATGGTAAGTGTACACAACTGCACTATGTTCATCGTGTTTCACTGTTGCAGTCATCACTGTAGGGTTGAATCCCAAAGCAGAAGAAAATGGAGGTGGTCATAAAGTAGAGGGAGCAGCTAGAAGGCCCTGCAAGACTGCAGAAGCAAAGCCTGCCCTAGACTTAGAGTAGAGAGGTAGATTGTAGTGCTTAGAAAAAGTATGCACCGAACTCCAAGTTGCAGCTTCCAAAATGTCTTTGGTAGGTACTCCCCTGAGGAAGGCAGCTGAAGTAGCAGCAGCCCTGGTAGAATGAGTCCTAATACTTCCTGGGATTTGCTTTCCATGGTGAGAGTAACAAACTCTGATTCCATGAGCGATCCATTTAGAAATGGTCTGTTTTGAAATGGCTTTGGCTTGGGAACTTGAAGCATAAGAAACAAACAATTGCTCTGTTTTCCTGATGTTCTTGGTTCTATCCAGGTAAAAACGAAGTTGTCTGTGTACATCCAAGGAATGCAAGATCCTTTCCCCCCTATTTTGAGGATTGGAGAAAAAGGTTGGCAGGTGAATAGTTTGATTTAAAGCCACTTTGGAAACCACCTTAGACATGAAAGTAGGATTAGTCCTTAAAGACACCCTATCTTGGTGAAAAATAATATAAGGTTCCACAGCCATGAGTGCTTGCAAATCCAAAACTCTCCTGGCTGAGGTCAAAGCTAACAGGATGTCTGTCTTCCATGATAAAAACTTCATGTCAGATGTGGCAGCAGGCTCAAAAGGAGGTAGAGTGAGTTTTTCCAAAACATAGTTGAGATCCCAGGCAGGAATGGGTGGTGAGTGTTTGGCCACTTGACAAGCAGAGTGTAGTAATTCTGCCAGCTCTTTTGAGTTGGCACCATCAGGAGAAGTAGCAATCTTCTGTTTTAATTGTTCCAAAGTGTGCTGTTGATATTTTAACATATGGAACTGACAACCGAGAGCTCTGATAGCTAAGGTTGCAGAGGTGTATACTTTCTTACCCTATCTGTCCAGGGCACTGGAGTCTTTGTCAGAAAGAAGAGGATTCTTGGCAGAACTAGTCTTAGCTCCTTTGGGTCCCTGTGTAATGACCTTAGGGTCTGCAGCAGAATTCCTGTTCAGGTATTTGTGAGAATCCGGTACTCTGTAGTACCTGTCAGGTTTAGTTGGAGCAGGAGAGAGGGCATCAGGGGCTAAGCTGGATTTGTGGAAAACACATTGCACCATTTCCAGAATAGGTGGGATGGCCAGGGGTCTGTGCTGGGGCAGGTCCAGAAACTCTCTAAGTCATTTCTTTGACTGTGAGAAGTCTTGAGAGTCCCATTGAAAATGTTCCCAGAGGGAGTGAAGGGTTTACTCAAAGGAGATGTCCTCTGGGGAGGCAGAAGGGATAGATTCCTCTGCATCTGAATCCTCATAAACAGTTAAGGGATGTTGTTCCTCTTCAGAAGCAGAATAATCAGATTCTTCAGACTCTTGGTCTGTCATAATTTCTGGAGAAGGATGCCTTTTTCTTTTTGGAGTTGGGGCCTGAGTTCCTCAGATTAGGGAGATGAGATCCTCTGCCATTTTAAGCATCTGAGCTTGGGGTGGAGGAGCTATAGCAAGATGGTGGCTAGAAGCAGATTTTCTACGAGTGGCCTGGCTTCTAGGCCTGAAAGAATCCGTCAGTCTCTGAGAAGCAGTAGTCAGATGCAAAGACGTCAATTTTTTTGTCTAGAATTGGTAGTGCGAAAGGCCTCCTCGGAAGCTGGTGCCTGCATCGCGGCTATTGACCCAACCGAGGCAGAGACAGCCAAAGGCTCGGAAGACATAGTGGATTTCTGCGGCATACCAGACTCTGAAAGGGTCTCGGGAGAGGCCTGCGTAGAAAGCAAGTCGGGCGTCAGGGGCTGCGAAAGCACCTCACTGAATTCCGGAGAACTGACGACTTTCTTAGCGGTAGCGTCATTGGAAGGCTTAGCCTTTTGTAGCCTGCCTCTATCTTTATCTCTACATTTTTTCGTATGTTAACAGATTGTTGGCTGACAGATGCCATATCAGAATTCGAAGATGGAACACGAAAATAACTGTCTACAAAAAGAGCTCTACTGCAAATGGTTCTCGCATTAAAGAGGGCACAGAAACGGCAGTGAGGGACATCGTGGTCTGGGCCTAAACAAGTGATGCAGTAAGAATAAAAGTCTTGGTGTGGGATCTGCTTTCCACAGGTGAGATAATTGTTAACTTTTTCAGACATTAATTAGAGCAAGAAAAAAGGGTCTTCAATGGGGTACTTAGCTTTAGACGTTTTCTGCTGAAATTCAACTTCTGGTAGCGACCGACCAGCAGTCGTGCGAACTGCTTCTGCTACTGGCTCCACGGCAAGAAAGACTGACGTAATGACGTTAGCTGCCTTGCTTTAGAGCACTGATGACCTGATGTCAGACTACAGGCAATGGCAGCCGGTGCGCAAAAACACTGACTTTCGTATTCAGGCCAACCGAGGGCTACCAAAGCAGGGATTATCCACAGGTGATGACTGCAACAGTGAAGCACGAAGAACATCTAGATTTAGCACAAAGTGTGGTCATTTAGACTGATGTCTTTACCCAGAATGTTCACTAAGTTGATGGGCACAGTAGCCAATGCCTCTCAGTAAGGGGACTTCCAAAAGCTTTCCTGTTGCTTCTGCCAATATGTAAAACAATCTCTGGAAATATCCCTGGAGGGGACTCTCTCATGTCTGCAGTCATTGAAATTTTCCATAAAGAGGAAGAAATTCCAGCTGATACCCATTTAGAGGACTCTCTTCAGGAGCATGGAGCTGGACACCCTTTGGTGCTGCTCATTCCTGTTCATAGAAAGGGCCAGAGAAACCATGAACTTGTGGCCCAGGTGATGACATAACAAAGGGTTTAAGTTTGGATCCTCCTGTCCCTTCCAGGCTTGATATTCACTATGGCTTTCAAGGTGATGTTTGCATTCTTAATGGGTGTTGCAGTGGACTGTACGGTGTCTAGGATTACAAAGCCATCACATGCTCACATATCATCTATTTGTAACAGATGCCTATCACTGGACTCTGCAATCATGGACAGTCATTAGCAACTTTCTGGATGTAATCCCATTCCTGCAACTGAACCTGTTGTAGTTTCTGAATATAGAGGACTCCATGTTAGGTAGGGAATCCACTCTGCCAGCTTCCTGATGCATATGATAGTAGTCCTTTCAGAAAATGGGGCTTCACAACAACTGGCTGGTACTATGGGCCATCCATTTTGCCCTGATAGCCTAGGAGTGTGACCTGTTTTTTGGACCTTTCATTATCCAATTCAACAACCAGTCTGTCACATGGTACCTGAACACATAAAGCAGTATAAAGATGTGCTACCTGTGCAGTTAAGTAATGCACATATAGTAGTAAACCTCAAATGCAAAGACATCACCCTCAAGGCAGTTCACATCCCACGTGAATAAACATACTAGTAGGTTCCCTCAGCCTCTTTTGCATCCTTCTCCTGGAGCTGTCTATTTAGCAGCCCTTTTTTGTTTGGCTCATGTACAAACTGATACCCTACAGAGGTCAACCTATTTGATCTTCTGGAGAGCGGTCCTCCCATTTTCTGTTCACTGTAGCAGGGGAATAGGATGATGATGGTGGGTGCATTCTTGATTCTTTAGCAAAGAAACTTCCTGTACATCTTCCTATCATTCCCTCTGTTATGATTTCTCATTGCAAAATTCAGAATATAAGAAAAAGTCTCATTTTCATCAGCTGTAGTGACCAAGAAAGAAAGTACAGTTGTGCACACTTACCATAAATGTAGATGTTCGAGTGTCTTCACTGTTGCAGTCATCACTGTAGGGTTCTCCCCTGCCGGCAGGCAGTCCTCGGTCGGCCAGAATCCCAAAGTCTGGGTCCGGCATTGACTGCTCAGCCATGCTCCCTGACGTCAGTGCGCCAGGTGTACAAAGCTGGCAGCTGATGCCATGTTCTCCAGTTTTTCTTGCCCCAGATGTCAGGTGTCCAAAAATTAGTTTAACCCCATACCCTCTGCAAATACACCCCAGAAGAAGGGTGAAGTAGGGAACCACACAAAAGAAAAAGTAAGAGGGGACAGGAGGGAGAGTAACCCAGACTGCAACAGTGAAGACACTCGAACATCTACATTTATGGTAAGTGTACACAACTGTACTATGTTCATTGTGTTTCACTGTTGCAGTCATCACTGTAGGGTTGAATCCCAAAGCAGAAGAAAAGGGAGGTGGTCATAAAGTAGAGGGAGCAGCTAGAATGCCCTGCAAGACTGCAGAAGTAAAGCCTGCCCTAGACTTAGAGTAGAGAGGTAGATTGTAGTGCTTAGAAAAAGTATGCACCGAACTCCAAGTTGCAGCTTCCAAAATGTCTTTGGTAGGTACTCCCCTGAGGAAGGCAGCTGAAGTAGCAGCAGCCCTGGTAGAATGAGTCCTAATACTTCCTGGGATTTGCTTTCCATGGTGAGAGTAACAAAAATCTGATTCCATGAGCGATCCATTTAGAAATGGTCTGTTTTGAAATGGCTTTGCCTTGGGAACTTGAAGCATAAGAAACAAACAATTGCTCTGTTTTCCTGATGTTCTTGGTTCTATCCAGGTAAAAACAAAGTTGTCTGTGTACATCCAAGGAATGCAAGATCCTTTCCCCCCTATTTTGAGGATTGGAGAAAAAGGTTGGCAGGTGAATAGTTTGATTTAAAGCCACTTTGGAAACCACCTTAGACATGAAAGTAGGATTAGTCCTTAAAGACACCCTATCTTGGTGAAAAATAATATAAGGTTCCACAGCCATGAGTGCTTGCAAATCCAAAACTCTCCTGGCTGAGGTCAAAGCTAACAGGATGTCTGTCTTCCATGATAAAAACTTCATGTCAGATGTGGCAGCAGGCTCAAAAGGAGGTAGAGTGAGTTTTTCCAAAACATTGTTGAGATCCCAGGCAGGAATGGGTGGTGAGTGTTTGGCCACTTGACAAGCAGGGTGTAGTAATTCTGCCAGCTCTTTTGAGTTGGCACCATCAGGAGAAGTAGCAATCTTCTGTTTTAATTGTTCCAAAGTGTGCTGTTGATATTTTAACATATGGAACTGATAACCGAGAGCTCTGATAGCTAAGGTTGCAGAGGTGTATACTTTCTTACCCTATCTGTCCAGGGCACTGGAGTCTTTGTCAGAAAGAAGAGGATTCTTGGCAGAACTAGTCTTAGCTCCTTTGGGTCCCTGTGTAATGACCTTAGGGTCTGCAGCAGAATTCCTGTTCAGGTATTTGTGAGAATCCGGTACTCTGTAGTACCTGTCAGGTTTAGTTGGAGCAGGAGAAAGGGCATCAGGGGCTAAGCTGGATTTGTGGAAAACACATTGCACCACTTCCAAAATAGGTGGGATGGCCAGGGGTCTGTGCTGGGGCAGGTCCAGAAACTCTCTAAGTCATTTCTTTGACTGTGAGAAGTCTTGAGAGTCCCATTGAAAATGTTCCCAGAGGGAGTGAAGGGTTTACTCAAAGGAGATGTCCTCTGGGGAGGCAGAAGGGATGGATTCCTCTGCATCTGAATCCTCATAAACAGTTAAGGGATGTTGTTCCTCTTCAGAAGCAGAATAATCAGATTCTTCAGACTCTTGGTCTGTCATAATTTCTGGAGAAGGATGCCATTTTCTTTTTGGAGTTGGGGCCTGAGTTCCTCAGATTAGGGAGACAAGATCCTCTGCCATTTTAAGCATCTGAGCTTGGGGTGGAGGAGATATAGCAAGATGGTGTCTAGAAGCAGATTTCCTACGAGTGGCCTGGCTTCTAGGCCTGAAAGAATCCGTCAGTCTCTGAGAAGCAGTAGTCAGATGCAAAGACGTCAATTTTTTTGTCTAGAATTGGTAGTGCGAAAGGCCTCCTCGGAAGCTGGTGCCTGCATCGCGGCTATTGACCCAACCGAGGCAGAGACAGCCTAAGGCTCGGAAGACGTAGTGGATTTCTGTGGCATACCAGACTCCGAAAGGGTCTTGGGAGAGGCCTGCGTAGAAAGCAAGTTGGGCATCAGGGGCTGCGAAAGCACCTCACTGAATTCCGGAGAACTGACGACTTTCTTAGCGGTAGCGTCATTAGAAGGCTTAGCCTTTTGTAGCCTGCCTCTATCTTTATCTCTACATTTTTTTGTATGTTAACAGATTGTTGGCTGACAGATGCCATATCAGAATTCGAAGATGGAACACGAAAATAACTGTCTACAAAAAGAGCTCTACTGCAAATGGTTCTCGCATTAAAGAGGGCACAGAAACGGCAGTGAGGGACATCGTGGTCTGGGCCTAAACAAGTGATGCAGTAAGAATAAAAGTCTTGGTGTGGGATCTGCTTTCCACAGGTGAGATAATTGTTAACTTTTTCAGACATTAATTAGAGCAAGAAAAAAGGGTCTTCAATGGGGTACTTAGCTTTAGACGTTTTCTGCTGAAATTCAACTTCTGGTAGCGACCAACCAGCACTCGTGCGAACTGCTTCTGCTACGGGCTCCACGGCAAGAAAGACTGACGTAATGACGTTAGCTGCCTTGCTTTAGAGCACTGATGACCTGATGTCAGACTACAGGCAATGGCAGCCGGTGCGCAAAAACACTGACTTTGGTATTCGGGCCAACCGAGGGCTACCAAAGCAGGGATTATCCACGGGTGATGACTGCAACAGTGAAGCACGAAGAACATCTAGATTTAGCACAAAGTGTGGTCATTTAGACTGATGTCTTTACCCAGAATGTTCACTAAGTTGATGGGCACAGTAGCCAATGCCTCTCAGTAAGGGGAATTCCATAAGCTTTCCTGTTGCTTCTGCCAATATGTAAAACAATCTCTGGAAATATCCCTGGAGGGGACTCTCTCATGTCTGCAGTCATTGAAATTTTCCATAAAGAGGAAGAAATTCCAGCTGATACCCATTTAGAGGACTCTCTTCAGGAGCATGGAGCTGGACACCCTTTGGTGCTGCTCATTCCTGTTCATAGAAAGGGCCAGAGAAACCATGAACTTGTGGCCCAGGTGATGACATAACAAAGGGTTTAAGTTTGGATCCTCTTGTCCCTTCCAGGCTTGATATTCACTATGACTTTCAAGGTGATGTTTGCATTCTTAATGGGTGTTGCAGTGGACTGTACGGTGTCTAGGATTACAAAGCCATCACATGCTCACATATCATCTATTTGTAACAGATGCCTATCACTGGACTCTGCAATCATGGACAGTCATTAGCAACTTTCTGGATGTAATCCCATTCCTGCAACTGAACCTGTTGTAGTTTCTGAATATAGAGGACTCCATGTTAGGTAGGGAATCCACTCTGCCAGCTTCCTGATGCATATGATAGTAGTCCTTTCAGAAAATGGGGCTTCACAACAACTGGCTGGTACTATGGGCCATCCGTTTTGCCCTGATAGCCTAGGAGTGTGACCTGTTTTTTGGACCTTTCATTATCCAATTCAACAACCAGTCTGTCACTTGGTACCTGAACACATAAAGCAGTATAAAGATGTGCTACCTGTGCAGTTAAGTAATGCACATATAGTAGTAAACCTCAAATGCAAAGACATCACCCTCAAGGCAGTTCACATCCCACGTGAATAAACATACTAGTAGGTTCCCTCAGCCTCTTTTGCATCCTTCTCCTGGAGCTGTCTATTTAGCAGCCCTTTTTTGTTTGGCTCATGTACAAACTGATACCCTACAGAGGTCAACCTATTTGATCTTCTGGAGAGAGCGGTCCTCCCATTTTCTGTTCACTGTAGCAGGGGAATAGGATGATGATGGTGGGTGCATTCTTGATTCTTTAGCAAAGAAACTTCCTGTACATCTTCCTATCATTCCCTCTGTTATGATTTCTCATTGCAAAATTCAGAATATAAGAAAAAGTCTCATTTTCATCAGCTGTAGTGACCAAGAAAGAAAGTACAGTTGTGCACACTTACCATAAATGTAGATGTTCGAGTGTCTTCACTGTTGCAGTCATCACTGTAGGGTTCTCCCCTGCCGGCAGGCAGTCCTCGGTCGGCCAGAATCCCAAAGTCTGGGTCCGGCATTGGCTGCACAGTCGGTGCGCCAGGAGTACAAAGCTGGCAGCCGACGCCATGTTCTCCAGTTTTTCTTGCCCCAGATGTCAGGTGTCCAAAAATTAGTTTAACCCCATACCCTTTGCAAATACACCCCAGAAGAAGGGTGAAGTAGGGAACCACACAAAAGAAAAAGTAAGAGGGGACAGGAGGGAGAGTAACCCAGACTGCAACAGTGAAGACACTCGAACATCTACATTTATGGTAAGTGTACACAACTGTACTATGTTCATCGTGTTTCACTGTTGCAGTCATCACTGTAGGGTTGAATCCCAAAGCAGAAGAAAAGGGGGGTGGTCATAAAGTAGAGGGAGCAGCTAGAAGGCCCTGCAAGACTGCAGAAGCAAAGCCTGCCCTAGACTTAGAGTAGAGAGGTAGATTGTAGTGCTTAGAAAAAGTATGCACCGAACTCCAAGTTGCAGCTTCCAAAATGTCTTTGGTAGGTACTCCCCTGAGGAAGGCAGCTGAAGTAGCAGCAGCCCTGGTAGAATGAGTCCTAATACTTCCTGGGATTTGCTTTCCATGGTGAGAGTAAGAAAATCTGATTCCATGAGCGATCCATTTAGAAATGGTCTGTTTTGAAATGGCTTTGCCTTGGGAACTTGAAGCATAAGAAACAAACAATTGCTCTGTTTTCCTGATGTTCTTGGTTCTATCCAGGTAAAAACGAAGTTGTCTGTGTACATCCAAGGAATGCAAGATCCTTTCCCCCCTATTTTGCGGATTGGAGAAAAAGGTTGGCAGGTGAATAGTTTGATTTAAAGTTTAAAGCCACTTTGGAAACCACCTTAGACATGAAAGTAGGATTAGTCCTTAAAGACACCCTATCTTGGTGAAAAATAATATAAGGTTCCACAGCCATGAGTGCTTGCAACTCCGAAACTCTCCTGGCTGAGGTCAAAACTAACAGGATGTCTGTCTTCCATGATAAAAACTTGATGTCAGATGTGGCAGCAGGCTCAAAAGGAGGTAGAGTGAGTTTTTCAAAACATAGTTGAGATCCCAGGCAGGAATGGGTGGTGATCTAGGGGGCCTTAAATTCTTAGCTCCTCTGAGAAACTGTCTCATGAGTTGGTGGGAAAAGATTGGAGGGTCTGTATTATAATGAGCAGAGATAGCAGAGGCATGTATCTTTATGGAAGAGAAGGAGAGACCCTTATGTTATAGGTCTGTCAGGTATAGTAAAATCAGAGGAATATTAGGAGTAAGAGGATCCAAATCCTGATCATGCATCCAGGTGCAAAATCTTTTCCATTTTCCTGCATAAGATTTTCTAGTGC